>NW_010413338.1:99978-123867 GCF_000710305.1 Buceros rhinoceros silvestris | reverse complement strand
CAATGCAGCACCAGACTGCTGGCTCGTGATCCAGGAGAGGAGTTCCCGTAGCCCTTCACATAGGTCAGACTGGTTTCTACACTTGGCACCAGAGAGTGAGGTTTAACACTTATGAGAAAGAGGAAGGAAGAGGGTTGTTCTGTTATTGCTGTACAGCACAAAAGCAAGCTTGGCTGAAGAGGTATGAAAGGCAGAATCACATCTACATGGCAAGAATTAATTTATGACCTGCCTGTACCTCCTTCCACTAAACAGCTACTCTTGCTTGAGGTGGTTCCACACATTTGGAATCTCCTGGTTTTGTATGGGCCACTCAGAAAAGATGTGGAGTAAAACATGGGGAAGATAGAAAAAATTTAACAGGTCCACAGGTCATTTATTCAAAAAAAGTGACTTTTTTTTTTAATAAGAACAAAGCCAAATAATTGAAAGTTTAATTTTTTTGTATAGGCACGCCAGTTTCAACTACAATTTTGGCAGCAAAACTTCTTAATTCCAGGAGGTAAACAGTGAGTCAAAGAAAGAGAACTGAGGTTTGGGGCACTAACCAGGGACTGAAGAGTCCCCCTTTAAAGTCCACCTCAGCAAGAGGCTTATTGGTCTTGGAAGTACCAAAGAAGCTTTTTGAGGCATTGCTGTGAATGGTGGGAGAAAGGCAGAGCAAGCCTGAGCCCCTGCAAGCACAGGCTGTGCCTGTACTGCTGGCAGTCCTTAGAAAGGGTGGGTGGAGAAGACACGGTATGCAGGAGCAGTTCTCTCTTCTCTATTTCCCTCTTTGAATTTTATTCTCAATAAAGTGTTGAAAAGTTACAGCTTTCTTCCCTGGGAGGAAAAGGAACATGTTCCGAAATCTCAAAATTTTGCAGGACAGGAAAACTGCTCTCTACCCAGTCCAAAGGAAAAACCTCATCACCTATAAGATCTGCACACGCACACTCGGGAAATACGACTCTACCTACTGCAACTATAAATGAATTGCTCAGCTCCCTGCAAAATTTATGTACCTTGCTTGGCTTGTTGACTTTGGCAGTTTCTTCTATATTCCAAGCAATAAGAATTGTCTGCTGCATTTCTTTTCTTGCATGGCTGGTTTAATACAACTGAAGGATTTTCCTGTGCTCATTCTTTGTCATAGACACCTGTCAGACTTCAAAGAAATAGTCAGCATACAATATTTGCAATTTTTCCTCCCATATCCCTCGCCCTGGTTCAGCAATTGACATTTTCGAATCTCTGTCTTCTTTTCTATTCTTTATAGGAACTTTCTATAATATTATTTTAATTCCTCTTACCTAAAAAAAAAACCAACCCAAACCCACCCTCACAATAAAAACCTTCACCTCTTCCTCCCCAAGAGAAATAGTCTAAAATATGAATGCTATCTTCATGTAGTGTCCTGGATTAAAGATATTTGGGAATCAGAAATTTGGTTGGTAGAATTTGATTTCGGCAGCTGTTTTCTTAGCTGCAAAGGAACGAAGGTTTCTATGTGCAGCACTGAGAAGAATGAGAGGCTGAGGGTAGAGCCATCCCCAGTCTAAGTGAAATCACGTGAAACATCTCAACTCATACCAACACCACAGACCCATAATGGTGCCCAGAACCTGACCCATCCTCACTGACGTTAAATCAAAGCCAGTAATGCTGTAGAGCTTCTGGCAGCATGGCAGGGAGAAGAGGTGTGGTCACGTCCTCATGGAGCCTGCCAGGAGACCTCCCCACTGGCATCCTCCTTCCTGGGGTCTGATCAAAGTACTTGCAATGCCCTGGCCACAGCATCACAGCACCCTCACTCTACGGAGCCGGGTAAGTATGGCCAGAGGGACAAAGCTCCTTTTCTGCAGCCTGTGTGTGCCCGGAGGCTGGCTGTCCACACTCTTCACCTAAGCAAAACAGCCGTTGTTGTCCACGGGGAACAATCTCCCTTTCCATTCATGCAAAACCCCAAGGTCTGAGCCTATTACATGCCTGATGGGATGCAGAAGCCCTGCAGATGTGAAGTGGGTACTGACAGCTCCCACCTCCACAACTCACAAGGGGCAGGATGTAGAAGCCTCCCTTACAGCCCTGCTTACAAGCAAGCCTGACTTGTCATGGGTAGCCAGTTGGGGGGATGCTAGCTCTTGAAGGCTGCTGTCAGCCCCATCTTCATGGTCTGCTGTGGGAAGAAGGCGGTCATCCACCTCATGGCTACATGATGAGCTTGGCTCAGCTCTCCGAGGGAGATACATCTGTGTTCTTGTCCCGCTTAGGGTCATCCTGGCTTTGAAGTAGGGCTTTTCCCTGTTCTTTTCAGCTGCTGGTGATTGTCACTTAGGTCTCACGGAAGACTAACTTGAGCTTCTGGGAATGACAAGGCACGCAAGGTCAGCTGGTGGTTCAAAAGATGCAAAACAAAAGAACTTACAGCACAGGGCTCATAGGCTTGCAGCTGACTTCCCTTTCCCCATCCCCATCCCCATTCATCCTATTGACTATCACATCAGAAGATAGCGGAAGGTTAATTCCTTAGCCCACAGCAAAAAGAGGTGTTAAGAAAGGGAGTAGTATCAGAATAGAAAAGCTGCTTTATGGCTCCCAGACACCTGCACGTCTTAGGTCTTTTTCAGCACCAGTTTATGAACTTGTAGTTCAAGAAAGGCAAGTAGCTACAACTAATGCAACCGGTGTCTCTCTGGTTGCCGTAGTTCATGTGTGTACAATATATACATAACCCTCCTACCAAAGTCAGCTTCCCTGCTCTACCAATAAAAAGATTATTCGAGTTCAGAAGCCAAATAAATGACATCCAGCTTGAGCTCTTTTCAGCCCCACAGATCCAACCTCCAGCTCTGTAGATGTGCAGCTGTGTATAACCTACTTTTTTGGCAGAGGACATCCTCTGGTGTGCCACCTGTGCAAAGAACCATCATTATCTCCAGTGCTTTTCTGGCAACGGATCTGCTTAATCTGCTTCATTAGTACTGGTCAGGGGAAATGACGTTTCTAATAAAAACGTTCAGCAGAGCTATTCTTACCAGAAGTTTTTGACTTACAAATGTCTCATTGTGGACATGCAAAGAGAGGGGGAAAAGCTCGACCACTGCAGGTACAGGTCTCTGGTTGTCTTTGGCAAAAGAGAGAAAAGAAAAGGCAACCATGGGGATCTGCTCCCCAGCATCGACTTTAAATTCAGGGCTTCTTTCCATTCTGATTTCACAAATGATGTTTCTGTAAAAGTAACTACCCTTGGATTGAAGTACAGCCAGTCAAGAGGGGAACCAACACACAGATGAAAACAGAGATACACAGAACTATGGCATCTTTGTTGAAAGCTTAAAAAGTGAAATGCTTGTTCAAAAAGAAAAAAAATCAATCCCTGGACAATGAAAACCAGGCCTTGGACCAGTATGCAGTGTGGAACATAGCTTGAAAAAGAGACTAAATAAATGAGGACGTCTGTGTCTAAAGTACCCAGAACAAAGACATTCTGCAATGGTGCTGCTGCTCCTCTTATCTGCAATGAAAGGGGGAATAGAAAAGGCAGACGTGGGTAAAAAATAGAAGAAAAAGACATTGCTTGCTTGTTTCTGCAAGGACTCTAGGTGGACACAGCAGAAGAGGGAATAAGCATTGGCTAACAGTGTCATTAGATTAAAATAATTCCTCATGAGGAAATGTGATGATGAAGATACTGGTTGATTCATGAGGGCAACAGTGAGACACAGCATATATCCAAGTCAAATCATACCATCTTCTCAACAGTCCATGTGAGATGATGTGATGTGCATCAGGCCAAAATCAGAACCTGCATATTTTTCATTCCACCCTTCTGTTTCTTCATAAAGAACTGTAGGTATTGAAATCCAGGCTGACATAACACACTGCAGGATCTCCCTTCAAAGGAGAGGGAAGAGAGGGCTTAATCCAAACATACAGACTCGCTTTTGCCCTAACACAGCTCCTGTAAATTCCCAGTGGTTTGTTTTTTTTTTCTTTTTGTCCTTTTTAATGTTTTGAAGATGATGGGTAGGGCACAGAGATCACTGTTATCCACAGGAGGAGTTGCACAGTCCCAGCCTGCACCTTGGGTTTGCTTGGTCACATCCATGAGAGCGTCCTTGAAGGCAACTCCCTCCAGCTTGGGAAAGCATGTGGATGCAGCTCAGGAAGGCAGCGATGCCAAGGAGACTGGGGGCCCACCATGGGGCTGTGACCTAGAGTCACCACCCAGCTCAGCCCATCGCTTGGGGACAATGTGTGGAGGGGGTGTGGGGGGGCGGTGAGGTGTTCCAAGGTCACAAGTTCTCTGAGTTATGTAGAAAATAATTTTGAAGTAATTAAAAGAGCTACCCGCTGACAATTCTTGCATGCTATTTAAAACTCTGATCGAGGAAGGAAAACAGGAGGCTCAATATACAGAAATACATCCCCCCCACCTGGAAATTATGCTATAAAAAGGAAGTAACTTAAAATAGGAGTTAGGATGGAAAGACATACAACATCCAGCTTCCCAGGCTCTGTGTAGTTTCAGAGCTCAGGCTGTAATAATCACTCCTATTTCAGTATCACCCTGAGCCTTGAACCAAGACGGGCCAGTGCGTGATGTCTTCCCAGTGGTTGCTCAACTCTTAACTGCAGAGCAGGAGCAGTACCTACATTTTGGGACCCCCAGCCCCATCTCGCGCACGTGACCCAGAAGCCAGAGTGCCCACAGGCAGCCAGCTATCCATTTCGTACTGTTCAGTGACTACCCACAGCATCGAGGCAGTTTCCGCCACAGCCCTCCAGCTGTGCTCTGTCCAACCCTTTGCCATCTGCACAAAAAGGGAGAACACGCAAGCAGAAATTAGCAGGCGGTTTTGCAGGTGCTCTGTACGTTATGATGGAGCCAGAAGGTTAATTATGGTCAAGTGTGTTTTGTTTCTATTCCCATACCCCTCCTCTCCTCTATCAGTCAAAATTGACTGTGTAGCTGTAGAAATGTGAAAGGTCCTCCTGCCCTTTGGGGCAGTTACTTCTATTAACACTTTCCAGGATTTGATGAACAGTACTCTGCACTATTTCAAGAGTTGAAAAGTTGGCTGATATTGGATGTGAAAAATCAAAGGTAGCCTGTGACTGAAGTCACACTAACCTCCCAGGCAGGTCAGACTCCTTGAGACAAAGAAGGATCTGGAACAAGGCGGGAGACTGCCGGAGGAACGCGGAAGAGAAAGGATAAACACACTGTTGGGCTAAGATCTTGTAAGTCATTCTGCTACATGCTTGTGGTTAGGGGGAGCTATTTCATTGGAAAAAATGTTTCTAAGTGAATTTTCTATATAAAAATAACTCATTAATGGATGATAACCCTGGGAACCAGCTGGAATTACCTGCATTTAAATCTCAACGCAGAGGGAACAAATTGAAACCCAGAAGAGATACCATGGCAATATGGGTACTTGCTCATTATATGACTACATGTGCAGGCCAGTTATGCCACTTCAGTGTTTACTGAGATCATGCTTGTAAATCCGGACATGTCAGAACTCCAGTTGCTGTACCACACTGCTAATTAATTTTGCCAAGAAAAAACAAAAGCATTTTGTGCCTGATAAAATGTTACGTGGTTTGGAAAAAAGGAGATGAACAAAGTTCTACTAAAAAAGACTGGATACTGAGTCAAGAGAGCAAGCAAGAACATGGATTTAATGGTTTTTAAAAAGCAGTTAAAAAAAATAGGTGAGTTCAGTAGGGAATCCTTCAATTTTCCATCAGTGTGTTATTTTAACTCAAAGTTGTCTTCCTTACTGTGGTCTCTAGACAGAGGTGAAGCAAACAAACTTCAAAAGAACAAAATACTCCTCTGCATCATCTTCTTTCCTCCCTTGGCTGCACCTCTTACTGGAAAAAAATACAGTATGATCTGTCTGAGGTGGCCTGGTCATGTTGACAAGCTAGTCTTTAACGAGAAGTCACACTGGAATTATAATCAGACCCACATGGGACTATTTCAGGAAAGCCTGTGGGCTGCTGGACTGAAGGATCTACCGTACACGGACAAATTGGTGTCTCTCTCCTGATTCCCCCAAAACAACACGTGCCACAAATAATCTTC
This sequence comes from Buceros rhinoceros silvestris, assembly GCF_000710305.1. NCBI lineage: Eukaryota > Metazoa > Chordata > Aves > Bucerotiformes > Bucerotidae > Buceros > Buceros rhinoceros. Next base: position 117,788 of record NW_010413338.1, on the reverse strand, counting down.
CAGGGTTTGGGACTGAAGCTTGCTGGCCTGGAGTATTTATTTACATTCAGCCCTTGTCTACATTACAAAAAGCTTGACCACTCCTAATCTCAACATTAATGAGAACATTACCTGGAGGTAGTTTCTCCTGAACAAACACAGTAAGAAATAGCAAGCAGAGGTCTCACATAGCCTCTAGGCTACAAGTGGATCATTATTCATGCAACACTTTTCTCCCTAAACCCCACACATTGTCGAGGTTATTTATAGGACTCCTCCCAGCAGTAGCAGTTAGCAATACAAACAGCCAGTAAATTTCAGGGGTGCAGTGGATGCAAAGATAATTCTGGTTTTGCACTTTCACTGCGTATTTTGGGAGGTTTTGGCTATGAACTTGGAGCCTTGTGGGACCTTCAAAGCCAAAATAATAAAATTCACACTGTTAAGCATATTTCACTGAATCAAGAGGTTGCAGCATCAAGACTGAAATGGTGGGTGGCTTTTTAGCAAACGCCCTTTGCTGCTGAGCAGGGGGCAGGCTCCACACCGAAATCCACCTTGTGCCCTTGTGAAGTCATGGTTTTGTTAAGAGAGGTTTTCAAAGGTGTTGCTTAAAGGTAACTGCTTAAGTGCCCCTTGGTGCTTTTGAAAACCTCTTCTGCTTTCTGAACTGGTTTGCAGGTCCAGCCCCTCTGAACTGCTCCAACAGTGTGCAATAGGCAGCGTGACGCCCTGCTTGAATATTTAAGACTCAAAGCAGCACCAGGAGCTCCCATTGCTGGCAGTCGCACATGCTTCTGGGCTGACGCCTCTAGCAGGCAAAGCCAGCGTTGCACCACATGTGGGCAGCTACCAGAAGACTGCAGCGGGGCCGGTTTTGGCAGGCGATGTCTTGCAATAAAGTTTAGAACCGGCTTCTAGATCCCTTCTTGCAGTGTTGCCCCAGACTTCCTGGGCGTTGGCTGCTAATGCCTAATGCTGCATTTCCTCTCTTCCCCCCACTTTTACATGGGAATGAGTCGTTTTCATTTGGCACTTGGCCTTCCTTGCAGTAGTCCTCAGAGTCAGTAGACTGTCTTAAAAGCTGATGAGGCAAACAGATAGGACACAGGAGGCTACAGCTTTCACTCCAGCCCTGCTTTCAGCTGGATACTACCTGCAGAAGGTAGCTTTACCTCTCAATTGCATTCCAAATATTTGGATGAGCACTTCAAAGTAAGGATAACACCTCCTTGCAATTTGGGACACCATCAGCCTTGGCAGAACTCTAATTTTAGGTGAAACCAACCACAACAGTAAAAGGCAGCTCACAGACAAGGTCCAGGGATAATCAGCATGATCACGACGACAAACGTTTTTCATCTGAAGACACTGAGCTAAACCCAAGAAGTTAATGAAGAGCTTGTGCAACTCAGCAGCTTGAGTTTTCCCAGTATTTTCATTCCCTCTAATGTATCTATTAAAGTTTGCTAATTACACAGCTATGCAGCACTGATACTAAATTAAAGTATTCCAGCTGTGCAAACAGAGAAACACTTAGGCAATTGCTTTTGATTTCGGCAATAGTTTTACTTGCAACTTTAGGGCTATTTAAAGAAGCTGCTCTCCCTGTTACTGGCTAAAATAGAACAAGCTGGTGGATCTGTTATCATTCCTGATGGGTAGAGGCCAGTATCGTAAATCAGGCTCACACAGTCAGCTCTCATTAGCACCTTGCTCGCAGTATCTCGCTGAAGAAAGGGGCATGTCTGAACCACTGAGAAAATGAGCTTTCCCCTGACTCTTTCACCTTTAGAGACTGAAGCAGATACTGTAGTAAGGTCAATTGGCCTTAGTCTAAAAAAATTAATGAGAAATTCCAATGCCTGACACATTTCTGAATGCTCCAAAAGGTTATGTGTTAACTCAGCACCTTGTTCCCCAAAAAACCTGTGGTGTTGATTAAAAATGATGCAACAAGCAAGGCTCAAAACAGGAAACAGAAAAAGGAAGTATGGTGGTGATAATGAGACCAGGCAGTAAATCAGCAAGAAACAAGGACATTTTCAAACCATCACTTATTCATGTGAAAGTTTTAGTATTATCATGGATTCACCTTTCTCCCCGATCTCACATCTACACTTCCTTCATGACAGCGAGCATTCAGGCTTGATATACAGAGTCATTTGTAAAACTGTGAGAGTAATTTGAGAATAGAAGTTGCAAAAAAAGTGAATGGAAAGGCCACAATTCTGGCCCAAGCCAGGACACAGCAAGAAGCACGACTTTGTTAGTCTCAGGTGAGCAGAGCGGGGCCTGCAGGAACGCTTTAGATAACACTTTCTCAGTGGTACTATCTAATGCACAGGATATACACTTACATGCTTGTTTTCCCTCATTAAATTCCTGGGCTGTATTTGCAGGTGAGCAGAGGAGAAAAAACAAAACCAAAAACAAAACAAAGACAACATTTCCTGAAAGAGCAGGGAGCAAATGTAAACTCTCTTCAAAATGTGTTTTTTAATGCTCACCTACCCTTTGACATTGAGAAAGTACAGAGTAAGATAAGTGCAAGATTTGAAATTCCGGCTATTTAGAATCCACGTGGACACTCTTCTCCATAATAGGCAATGCTCAGAATGAAGCTGAAATAAGCGTAAAGAAACATGGAAACCTATCAACCCAGTTGATGCAAAATGCCTCTGTGAGACGATAGGAACATTGAAAATTTGGGAGCAATATGTAGTCAAGCTGCTCGTGTAATTCTCACAGATGGATTCAGAACTTAAAAAACCCTCATGAATATGTTTGATGAGAGTGATCTTTAACAAAGATTTACTCCATGGCATTGGCAGGCAGCTGGGAAATGCAGTTTGGCAAAAGGAAATCTTCCAAGTCCTGTTGTCAAACAGGACTCGGTTCTCTTTCAAAAACAGGTCAGTTTGAGGGGTGCAAGTGTTTGGAAATCATTAGATGGGTTGATTCTATCTGTGTTCAGAAGCACAGGAGAGATATGCTTCCAAATAAGATGCACATCTGCATTTGGTTAGAAATCCAAATCTGCTGAGAAGACAGGTCTTTTTGGTTGAGTTTCCAAAATTATTTTTCAATCTAACAGTGCTTATAAGCCAAAGTAAGAAAAAAAAAATGGAAGTCTTGCAAGATTTTCCTTGATAAATATAAAAATGTATTTTTCCAAAGTGAGATTGTGCTTGCTGATATGCTGGGGTAGACGCCAGCCTGGCAGCTGTGCTGGAGTAAGGTGGGCTTTGAAGCAAAGGTGAAGGTACCAGTGAAGCTGTGGTCAAGACTGACATGCCTCCTCAGTGAGAGACAGTTTGGCTGTACTGCATTTTGTATTTATTTGGTTGGCTCATCCCTAAACAGAGTGGACTGCCTGCGGTAGGATGAATTTTAGCTGGATGCTTTGGGTTACAAAAGCATACTGCATTTTGATTTGGTTACTTAAAAGTTTTCAGCAAGACTGAGCAACATGCTCTAGGAAGAGAAGCAGATAAACCTAATCTAAGCACCTTCGCTGTTTTGTCAGGAAAAGGACAGGTCACATTTGCTTGACCTTTTTTTCCCAAAGTCCAATCTTTGCCCAGTCGTGCGCAATCATCACAGAAGTTCATTCCCCACTGCTGGCAGGACAGGCGATACTGAAATAAGTGCATGATGATATCTACTCATGTTAAAAATAGAAAACCAAAACAAACAAAAAACCCCAAATTAACCAGTAACAGCAGCCTATTCAGTAAAAACAACATGGTATCGGTCCCTTTAAGTGGAGGAGATTTAAACCTCTGGGAGTCTCTGGGATGAATCTCCCAGGCTCTTGCAGCAAAGGGGGCTCTCATCACTTGCTGCATTCTCCTTTTCCTTCCATGTGGAGTCTCACACTTGCCCCAGGTGGCTGAGCTCCAAGGCACCACCACTAGCCAATTGCCTGCACTGTATTCTCCTGGGTGGAATAAAGATCCCTTTAAAAATAATTGTTTTTCAGTTAGGAGTGGGGCAGAGGGGCGTGCTAGACCTGAGCATGACAGAGGGAGCGCTAGCTAGGGAGAAGAGCTGGTCTGGGCTGTTTGTTTGCCTCTTTGAAAGACTGCTTTAGGGTCTGGTTCCAAGTTCAGGATTTTCCATGCTGAACCTGATTTGAACCTGAATTGCAGCCCAAGTTTCCTTTGGACATAAATCAGTTTAGGGACAAGATCTGTCCAAAAAGACACATGTAAGCAACTCCCATTGAAGTTAAGGGCTGGTGTGTGCTTGCACACGTCTAACTGCAGGAAGACTATGACTACATGTCTATTTTATAAATTTTGGGTATTTGTTTGATGTGGGTTTTGCCTTTCATTGCCTCTGTACTCAGTAGTGATTCTTGCTTCTCAGTATTTGGAAAGAGCAAGGCTTCTCCTGACACTAGCTGTTGCTCTCAGAAGACATTGCATGTAAAGCCTTGCTGGATTTCCATGTCAGTCAAGTGTTTACAGTAAAGTTCTGGAAATGAGAAATGGTTATGTCCTTCTTCTTGGCAAACACACGTTGTTTTGCTGTGGCTGATCAGAGCAAGACAAAGCTATCCAAGATGCCTTGAATCAACTTCTCTGCACCTTCTACACTGCTCCATGCCTCCTCTGCTCCCCGTGGGACTGCACACACTCACATTCGTACAGCAAGCAGTTAACTGTGGATAACTAGAGGTTTTTAGTTTAAAAGAAAGGCAATAAACGCACTCCCCTCCAGCAGATCCATCTCCTGAAGATTTTATCATTCTTATTCATCCTGAGATGTCTTTTTCTCCATGTGGAAAGGAATGCTCTAGATTTCTGTAAGAGAAGTCTTAAGCAGTCACTTGACCTGCAGGCATAACGAGATGTAAGAATAATAAAAAAAAAAATCACTGGGGGAGCTGTATGGCACATGCACAGAGAACACGGAAAGTCTCTTACAGAATTTTATTTTTTCCTATCAAAAGAGACTGCCCAGGAAGTGAAGGTCACTTTCGAGTGAAAGTGGTAACCTCACACCTTGAATAAAGCAAATATCATAAACAAACACAGACTTAATTACTTCTCTAAGCATCAGATGGAAAGCTATGTATCACAGGCATGTCATCAAGCGGGCAGCCTTGTTAAACATATGGTTGATCTGTTCCGGTCCTTCTCTACAAAGGGCCGTTGCTCTGTTGGGTATAGTTTCCATGGCAGATGTGACTCAAAGTGATGGAGTTTACTTTCTGGTCATGATAACCATAAATAATTAACAAATACCCTTGTATACTGTGTTCAAGAACAACTTGTATAGACCCCTGTACACTGTATTCAAGAACCAACTTCTGGTTGTTTTTCTCCTAAAACTGTAACAAAAGTCAGTTCAGCACCAAGTATAGAGTTGCTCCATGTGTGGAAGAAAGCTAAGAGCTCGAAGGGCAGCACAGTATGCAGTGGATCTCCATACCTTCAGGCTCTCAGGGAGAAGGGAAAAAAAACATCGGATCAAATTTAGCTTTGGCGTAAGCGGGTGCAATTCCCAGAGGGATTTGCACCCGCTTATGCCAGGACTGAGTTTGGCTCATGGAACTTGCAGGGTGGTCATGTAATTAAATTATATGGTGGTTCAGTGTGTTTCTACAATGCCAAATGATGCAATATTTTTTCAAAAAAGGAGACCTGTGCATTATTTAAAACAACATAGCCTACCACCTTCATTACCAGCCTGCTCTCAAGATTCAGCAGTTTTTCCAACCATCATTGAGGCATCTTAAGCTTTTGTCTTTAGGCAGGAACACTGACAGTCTGAATTATACGCTGCTTCCTCCATATTAGAAGCTGCTTATAAAAAAAATACTGCCACTGTGGTCTACAGTTCAATGAAGTCCATTGTAAACTCCCCAGTATAACATAAACCTCCCTAAAACACATAAAATTATTGGCTTCCAAGACCAGTCTCACTGAAAGAAAGCTCTGTATTTAGTCTTTGCTTAAAACACAGGTATTTGGTTTGGAATTCAAACTCCCAACTCAGTTTTAAAAGGTTGGGTCCAAGGAAAGTTGACACGGACCATGTAATTTTAATTAAAGAAAGATTTTTCTCCTTTATGGCCAACAGGGGCATTGTAACGTTGACATATTGATGCTAAATAATTATGAGTCCATAAATAATTCAGTATATAAAAATGCTGTATGGCTGGTGCCAGGTAGCGAAGGGAAATAGCATTGAAATAGCTGGCCTGCCAGGTTACTATGACAGTGCCAGGGGACAGACAGGTAATGTGACCTAGCAGCTATCGAAACAGTGAACACCACCAGCTACGCTACCCACAGAGAGCACTTGAAAGTGGAAAACCCAGGGCTGTCCAGTTTTGTCACCTCAGTATTTTAGCACCACTGTCATAGAAAGAGGATAAACTTGTAGGAGTGGTACTAAGGAGAAAGGCAATAGGGAAATCACATTCAGAAAGAGAAATATTAAAAGGCAAATTATTGATGAATTTAAGAAGGGCTTTTTTTTTTTTCCCCAGAAGCTGGGCAATACCACAACCTTATTTCCATGGATAACCATTCACTGTGAACACCAAATTCAGTTCAGATGTGCTCCTGACCCTTCAGTGTTCACTCTCCATAGGCTTTCAGAAGTCAAATATCCATTGGCATGCGTAACTGGGGAGAGCAAACTTTAACCTCTCACTCTAGAGTGTTCATGCCAGCAGGAACATATTTGACAAAAGATGGTATTTTAAAATTTTATTTATTTATTTTAGAGTATGATAAGCAGTCTTGGAGCTCTGTACCAAATGCAGTACGTCATACAAGTTTGTGATGAGAACCATACCCATGGGGCTTTCCAAATATGTTTCTGCTCTGTGCCATTAGCTGTGATAACACTTGAAAATGCTTTGCTCGTGGATGCTGTGGAATCAATACATTTTATAAGCAATGAACATGAGGATGACAGGGAATCGGGGGCCTTGGGCAGGTATAATCAAGCAGTCTGCCTAAAGCTTCACAAAGAGGTGCTCACAAATGAACACTGCATTGAAACACTCCTCACTTATAGTTAATTAAGATATCAACCATACGACCAGGTTTCGAAGGAATACTCATCCTCTACAAAAGCTCCATGGCCTGATAAAGACGGGGGAAGAGATTTTCTGTTTTGTTTTCCAAGATCGTCTTGCTGGGTTCATCTGCTCCATTCTGCTCCTTTCTCTTTGGAAAGGCTCGGTGGCTTCAAGTACCTCCTTTGATTACGACAGTTATATTGACCAAAATGAAAACAACTGACCACTTGTCACTGAGAAGCCAAGCAACACTCGAACAAGTAGGATACCTCTTGTGTTGAATTAAATTAACAAAGCAAAGACACCTGCTAACAATGGTATTAGGAGACTATCAAGTCAGGGCTTGCTGGAATAACAGGTGCTGAATGGGAATAAAAAGGAAATGCTGGACTGCTCCTTTCATCTGCCAGAATTAAAAGACTGCCTCAATCCAAGAAAACTCTTGCAGCCAGCAAACTACAGTTTTAGTAATTTACCCCTGAAGATATATCTTCCCGTGCTTGGGCTTGGTTCATCGCTCCTCTCGAGCCTACCTTAGGTCTTTGTGCGCGCTCCAAGCTGCCCCTGTGCGTAGTCACGTTCAATTTTCATTAGTGAATTAGAACAGAAAAAAAATATACCCTTTCCCTCAAGGAAATAGTCAGCAAGTATCTGTGTGCCTAGTTCTGTGTCTGCATATATGGTGCCAGACAAAGACACAGCCAGTCCTACGTGCACACCTAGAGGGTCAAGCAAATGTGACGGCTGCAGTGGGAGAGCCAGGTCTACTTCCAGGTTCACACACACAGGCTGGAGGGATGCAGGCAGCTACCTCTGCCAGGTCCTGGCAACAGCAAGTGGGTAGGAGCAGCAGGAGTGCAAGGTAAAGCCCGAGGACAATCTAGATGCCAATCTAACGCTGCCGAGGGGTTTGTCTAAACAAGTTGACCCCACGCAACTCTAGTCACATCTCCGCTGCAGGTGCAGCCCTCTTTCATCCTCTAAATCAAGACATTTCCTTTCCCATAGTTTGGGAAAAGAATAAGTTCCTCCAACTCCAACCAGAACGCCACCTCCCACTGAACTTCCCTCTTGTTCCTCTCCTCCCCCACAGTGACACCTGCTTGTGGTTGCTGTTCCAAGAACCACTGTTACAGGCAGACCCGACAGCTTGTTAGTGCAGTTTTCTCTACTCAAAACCTTCATTATTCCTTTCACTAAAAGAGGGGTATACCTGGATTCCTGACCTGGATCCCTAGTCCCACTTCACAGGTGGAACCCACGCTTCAGTTTTGGAGAAACAGAAGAAACTCTTTTATCCACTTGTAGATTGGCCTCAGGGTTAGGGAACGGTCTAGACAGTACCACCACCAGTACGTAGTCCTGAATCTTCATGGGGCCTTACAGGAACTTGCAATGGTCACTTACCTTCATGCTTATTCAGGAAGGGATCTTTTCCAAGGCCTCCGCATCGGCCAAATTCTATCCTGTCCAAATTTACTAGCTTTGGGGATGTTTTGATATTCAAGAGGACCAGAACAAGTCCAGGACAGAGGGCATGAGATATCTGCTTGCTGCAAACAAGACACAAGCCATCCACCGCAAATGCACACGTACACCAAGCATTGGGAATTCTCATCAAATTATCACTCTCCTTTTTGATGAGCCTGCCATATGACAGAAAACCAAAGCAAAAAATATCCAGCTTGACAAAGCATCTCTTGGGTGTCTAATAATGAGGGATAAAAGTGTGCAGATAGGAAAGAGAAGAATTCATTGATCATAGTGCATGGGCTAAGGAGAACTGGAGACAAATCTTAATACAGAGAAACCTAAACAGGACAAAGACTGGCTATCACAGTCCACAGCTTACTGCTACAAAACCAGCCTGGGCTGGCAGAGGCCCCTCTGACTTCTGGGTGACTTTTCCACCAGTTTCTGGCTCCATTTCCCTGACGGAGCTGGTGCATCCCTGTGGGGAAGCTACTGACACGTTCATTGCCACCTTAGTAGAGCCAACTTTGACAAACATGCACCTTTGTTCACTTTGTTAACAAGTGAGAATTAAGAGTCAGAGCTTTTATCTCCTTTTATACCACTTTACCTACGAAGCTCAATGATCCAAAAAAAAAAAAAAGCAAAGCATTATTTCCATGGCTGACAGCCTGATACGCTCATTCCAAAAGAAAGAGCAACGTGTGCCTGCATAAATGCTTTACTTTCCAAGAGGCCTTTGTGATTTGTCAAATTAACACCTGGAGAACGAGACAAGGAGCAGTTTCACCCCCAGGCAGAGCGGGCCATCCCCCAAGTTTCCTCACAACCTCTTTTGCAGAGGTGGCTCCCCAAAGAGGGAGAGAGCGAGTTGCTGTACATTTGCCGTGTGTGGCCTAGCTCTTATTCCCAAGTTCTTAGCAGCTTAATTACCCTCCTTCCAAAGGGTCAAGCTTTGGCTAAAGAATACCTCACACTCAGTTATCCCTCACTCTAATGAATGCTAATAAAAAGCGTTTAGTTGACTAATGCAATATAAAACTCTGCCCTATTTCATTGCATCTGCTTAATAAGAACCTCATTTAATATCAAATTACTGCCTGCTCAGCCAAAGCCTTGTATTTGTGGTAACAGGGCTGCGAGGCGGGAATATCAGGAGCTGCAATATGGAAATTCCTCACTAATATTCTCTGCAGGGTTGTGCGATTACTTAATTCATTTAGCTGAGCAAGTCTGATGGCTCGGCCAACTGTTTCACAACACCGAGCACAATGCTAGGCAACTGGCCTCCCCACGGACTGCTCCTACCGTATCACTTTTCCTGGGACCCAGCTATTAACAGTTGCCTTGGGGATTTCAAAGAGGATCACAGATAGTGTTACCAAATGAATGAGCTTGTCGTCGTGAACGCAAAATCCTGCTTCTTCCCAGTCAATCACACTTCAGCCAGAGGATGCCCTGTGAGACAGCAGCCACAAACAAACAGCGTAGGTTTTTAACTTACATCTGTTCATATCTGGGAGCACCAGCACTCGGACAATTATCTGTGTTTAAAAGTATTCCCTCATGCAGTTTTAGAGAAACGTGCCCTGAGACTCCACCCTGCCCCTCCTCCTCCTCCCCACAGCTGCTTGACTCAGCTGGCTCCTTTAGAAAATAAAGTTCTCCATATACTGCACATCAAACCTTTTTGGGAAATATATATAAAAAAAAGTAAACAGCGATAGTTCCCAGCTCCCATGAATGATCACTTAGTAGAACCATTTTCACACACATTCTTCACAGCTTTAATCAAACCTCACACAGTAATCTTTCAGGGACAGGATCTAGTCAGGATATTTGAGGTAGCAGAAGGAACAGTATTAAGAAAGACCGCTAAACATTGCCATTCATAGACCACAGGGGTTTTAAAACTAAGCATCCTATCACGGTTTGAACTCTGTACACAGTTTTGGCAAGACCAAATGCTGAAATATTTTGTCCAGTCCAGGTTTACATTTGAAAAAAAGGGATGTTGAAAAAATTGGTGAGGGTGTAAAAACCCACAACCTACAAACTTATTTAAAGTGTTTGATTTGCTTAGCTCAGTAAGAAGTAAAGACTAGACTATGGAATATGTGCCTTCACAGGAGGAAAATGTTTTTTTAAAAAAAATGATGAACGGAAAAATACCTGTGGCACTGAGGTCAGGCCAACACAGGGTATCCCGTGATGGGCACGGACTAACAAGCAAAACAATATATCTGCCAGTACCGTTTTCAAAACCGATGCCTGTCTCAGAGATATGGTTTCATCAAGTAAGTTACTGAGCTTGGGAAAAGATGTGACTGGAAGGCAATGGTCTGCAGCAGGTCGGACTACCAGTGGTATTGGATGGGGTGTGGTACAAGTGCAGAGACTGATGAGGGGTGAAAGTAAAACTCTTAGGAGATCCGCTGTTGAAAGAAACCTGCCCAACTCGTGTGAGGAGCACAGCAGGGTGAACTCTTGCTCTGCAGAAACCTCCCTCCACACAGAGCATTGCTCTGAAGCAAGACAGCTTGTCCCTACGCGTCTCCCTCTAAATTGTCTTTTCGCCGTGACTTTCCACCGTTACAGGCTCCCTAGCAGACGCAACGCACACATGCTAACGCTAAGACAAAGCAACTGGAAAACCGTGCAGATATTCCAGCATCTATTTTCCTATAAGAGGAAAAACCACACAGAGGGCCAGGAAACCTGCATTGTTTCAAGGCTCTCCAGGGCCAGCAGATGTCCTGAGAGCTGCAGAGAAAAGCGTTTGTGGGAAAGGTCAGTGCCTGCATTATGCACCGGGGCTGCTGCTGCACCAGGTCCACCTCCCTGGCAGAGGAGGGGAGGGGAGAGGGGAGCCCTCCCCTCTGCCAGGGAGGTGGATCATGGGCACAGGGTAGCAAAGTAGCATTGGAAAATTGGATATACCCACGGTGGCACACTAATGCACGTGACTGTTTGGCAGGAAACACTGACCCCATCTCTTCCTGCTCCGTAGGACTTCTGCAGATGGTTTCTGTGGTGCCAAAGCAGGAGCAACACACTCAGCTTCTGCCCTCACCGTTTTGTGCCCAGGTTGACCGTTTGCATGGTTTTTAAATTGCTGCTCCTCACAAAACGCTAGGAAACCAAGGACGTGCCCAACTTCGGCAATTCTAAAAAGCGGTTTTGCGTAGAAAGTCATTGCTCCTCCTCCTGTATCTCTCCTAAAATCAAAGCTAGGTAATTTGAGGAAAATTTTCATCCTTATTTGCATGTTAAAAAAAAAAAATCATTCCCTCTCCACCTCACCCCTCATCTGCTTTCCTGCTCTGCAGCCCACAGTCTGTCACTAGCAACATAGAAAAACCAAACTTCAGTAGCAACGTGAGGTCCTTTCATAATTCATTCTTTGGTATCTCTTGTCTGGTTTTGCTTCCAATGCCAATTTCCAACAGATTTGTGATCTCACAGAGAAATTCTGGAAAAACCCTGAAATAGTTCAGGTTTGGCTTAAAGCTGGAGACACACTTCATGGGAAGGGCAGAGTTTGCGGAAAGAACTCATCCCTTTTTAATCCAGGGATGTACAAACAATGGCCAAACTTTGGTATGGAACAGGAATCATCCTCCTCCTCCCCCCAAATGGTCTCATTTCTGATTCAATTAAAATGAAATAATCTTAGTCTACTGTTAGCTTTGCCAGTCTTCAGATTCTCAAAGCCAGCACATTTCTTCATCTGCAAGTAGCACCACCAGACCTGAAAACATCAGCCTTGCCAGTACTGGGCATCTAACATCACTTATACGCATACTGAGAGGCAACCACCAATAGTCCGAAACTGCTGCTGCTGGTTATCATCACGACAGAGAGACGTCCCCAGCTGCACCCCTAGCTGTCCAGCGCAGAACATCACAGTTCGGCTCTGCTGACGCTTGTTCCAGAGGAGTCTGGTGAAACAAGCCGTTGTGTGCAGTCTGGAAGGATGCAAGAAGGAGCCATGTGGCTCCAGGACAGCTGTGGTGTAGACAACTCGGAGCTGTATTGCATCTCCCCCGCACCCTTACAGCATTGCTGCTTTATGATCACACACTTAACTGTGTAATTCCAGGTAAACAGCCACCTCTTGACGAACCACCACTGCTTTTTAAAATTCATTCTGCTTAGGTATCCCGTGTTTCCTTTAAACCCCGAAAAGCATCTTTTTAGCAAATTTCTAAAAAGTTCCACTATTGTAATGCAAAATATCAGATTGAGCCAACAGGGGGGGGAAAAAAAATTAAAAAGGACAAGTCTAAGTCAGCAAGGCTTGTGAACAGACAAGAAAGAGGATGAAAACCAGTGCAGCCCTATGGAAAAAGAGAAGACTTCCCTGGGCTTACGTTCAGCCTAACAAGTCCCTGTCTGCCAGCTGTCGTGGGTGGGGGGAACAGCAGCGAGATCAAAATCAGAGACCCAAAAGGAAGGAGATCCCTGTAACGGACTGAAAAGGCATAATCTAGAGAACTTGTGGACAGATGTGTGCTGAGAGCAAGAAAACGTCCTCCCACATCTACAAAGCACTTCTGAGTTCCTGACTTATCCTGGCAAGACCCAGAAGCCAGCAGGGCCTCATGGGTTTACGTGACAATGGACAGAGCAAGTGAAGAAGTGCCCCTGACACTCAGCAGCTGTAGCCTGCATGTCCACCCGGCCTCTTCCAACCTGGGCACGCTGGGACCACCACCGGCTGGTGCCACCTCTGCCAGGCGGCCGCTGAACAGGGATGCTGCCTCCAGAGCACCGTGGAGGAGCAAGCATATGGCAGGCCACAGTGTCCTCTAGAGGTAGAAAAATATCTTCTAATTTGGTGTCAGAGGAGGATGGGAGGGCTCTTTGAAGCAGGATTGCTCCACCAGGGGAGGAGGGATTGCTCCAGGCTGCCAAGTAGCAAGGGTGGAGGACCACTGCTGGGCACAGGAGAGACAGGCAGGCACTGGGTCACACCACCTGGCTCCTTCACATGGGACAGTGCCCCCATCACAATGGAAGTGATCAAAATTCCCTTACTCAAACCACATAAATAAACAGCTCCTCAAGGCTCCCAGATGTCAACCCCCAAGTCTGGCAGCTTTGCTGGCCATCACACCTCTTCTCCTCTTGGGGGGTGTTTATAGCCACTTGGGTTGTCAAACACAATCAGCCTGATGCTGGGTGGGCACACTGGAAGGGAGCCCTGCATGGTGGAGCGGCTGCTTACTCTGCGGTCTTCGGGTCAGGTAAGACAATCTTAGTGAGGATAAGGAGGAAAAAAAAATATGCAACTGCTCGGTGAAGCATTGATATGGGACAGGAGCAGTTCCTGGTGTTCCTAAACATGAGAAACCCAGGAGTTTCAGTAGTCCTGTGAGGCTTCATACCATTGTGGAAAACGAGGCTCTTAAGTGCGCTAAGACTTGCTTTCAGCTAGTATCCTTATATAAACCAGGAAAGCCTCCTAGCATCTTTCAAAAATAAATATGATTTTAAAAAAATATTGATGGGAAAAGAGAGGAAAAAAAGAATATCCCTGAAAGGGGCAAAGGCACCGTTTCTTGAAAGACAGATGCTGATACAGAAGTTCCCATCCTTTCTGTACCATGCAGTCTACACCATCACAGTGTGGCTGCTGGTACCTGCCAGTCACCACAGGCCATGCAGTCACGCAAAATCACTGCGCAAGGAGGAGCACACTGAGGAAAGGCAAAAACCAAGCACCTGGAGCAGCATGGAGGTAAGGGGCTGCCCGTCCCGCTGGAGCCATGGCCAGTTTCTTGCTGCCCGCTCCTATCCCTGCTGGAGCCAGTAGCCAGCCTAAACATGACGGGCATGAAAGACACTCCTCACACACACTGTCAGGCCATTGCCCTGAAGCTCTTGCCTTGCTTTTCCCTCCTTATTCTCTCTTAGCTGGAGGCAGCCGCTGCTATTCCCTCAAAATAAATATCAGAGTGTCCTGGCATCCGCTTACCCCAGGAGTCCCAGCAAAGCCTCTTGGTCAGCCAGGTCTTGCAGGTCCATCTTTCAAGCAACAAACTCTATTATTGTGAATATTGCTAAACAAAAGAGAGCTCAGCAACTCCCTTTAGTCCAGGGCGGGAGGACAGCTGTTCCTCCCACCACCTTTTTGGCTTGGCCTTAGACCAGAATAGGCTGCAACACAAAGAAGCTGGGAAAATCAGCTACAAAATGAAGAATTATTTATAAACTGGTAATGGCCGCAGAGCCACAAGTACCAACCAGCTCCGCTTTGTGGAGGGAACGCTCAAAGTGCCAATATACTTCTTGTTCACGAATTAACCACCAGGAAAACAGATGTCTGAAAGCTTCTGGGAGATTTATAAGGGAATACTTGAATATCTACATTGCGGTCTTGCAGCCCCAGTTACTAAACCAGTCTAAGAAGTACAATATTTCCCCAATTCTAGCCTAAGAGAGGGAGGATAATGAAAAGAATCGAATTTTAGTGTGCTTTTAACCAGCAGCCGAGGTTGGACATGCATGGCACTGGCTGAACTGATGGTAGGTGTCCCATGGCAGCAGCTTACCCACCTGCTGCCTCCCAAGCAGCTCCAGGAGGTCCCGGGGGGTGAGACACCAGCTATCCCTGTTCAGGGTGTATGATCAAGGCAGGCTGTAAGATCAGCGCTTGGCTGAACACCCTGGGGGCCACGTATTGATACATTTTTAAGTAACAAAATGCACCATGAAATAAGTGTGTAAATCCTGCACAGACAGGGTTTCTAAGCACGAAAACACAAACCAAGGTCCCTCAGTACTAAGATCACCCAAAGACGCACATTTCCGGTTTTTGCTGGACTGATCAAGCCAATGGATCTCTCTTTGGCAGAGAATCAGAAAAGTTTCCAAGCCAGGAGACCTCATGCCTTGCTGGGGCGGGGAAGAGCTTCATTAGTTGCTGGAATAAATGGTTGGAAGCTGCACTGCTGCGGCGTGCCCAGCAGGTGGTAATATTTGTTAAAAGTTCAGCCAGTGCAGTCCCTGAGCATCGCCACTTTCACCTGAGCGCAACCTAACAATGCCACTATTGGAAAACACAAATTACTTTTGAAAAAATAATTTGGGAAATAATTGTGCAGATTTGGTCAGATTTCTGCTCTTCTTTCAGAATAACCTGTCTGCACAGAGCAGTAAACACCGCCTACCGAAGCAAAACTCATTTTTGTCTTGTTCACACATGCTGAAGCCCATAAGCGATTTAAAAAAATTTTCCTTGGAGTAAAGCAGAATTTCTGCTGATGGTTTTATATCTGTCCCTCGCATTCTCAGTTTCCAGGGACAGGTGGTACAAATTCACGGTTTCTTTTTCTTTGCCTACACTTGACTCTAGATTTCTGATATTTGTGTTGTTGCTCATTCAAATTATTTATCACTTGATAACTCAAGCACTTGGGAGTTGGTGAAAAACAATCACTGAAACAATCTTCCCCAAAAATCTGCTGTAACACACTGCAAGCCAGGCCTATGCGAATACCCATGGTATGGGTGTACCATGGCATCTTTCTGACCCCCGAACTATAATCAGCGCAAGCACGTTGCTCACGCAGATGTACAGCACTGCTCAGGGCAGTAGCATCCTCCTCCTCGATCAAGCTTCGCTCTGGCACAAATACCACACAACTGGGAACTGACCCAAACACGAGTGCTTACCTCTTCTCGGATGGTGTATGAAGTCCTCCACCTGCCGAGAATCCCCCACAGAGGAAGATCACTTTCTGTCCAGGATAGGTCCTCTCTGCAATTTTTAAAGAAGTGGAGGTCACGAATCTCTCTCTCTCCTTGGAAAAACATTGATGCCTTGCACAGAATGAGTCAAGGAGCAGGTTACAGTCCAGCGAGAAAGGCCAACAGGCAAGTATCAGTGCTGCAGAAACCCTAGACCAGCCATCTTTGGCACATGCAGCGTTGATGATAACTTTTAGCTCTTTCACCTGTCTTAGCAATTAATTGGAGATTTTAATAATTTTCTTTTAAGAGCTTCATTAGTAGGAGCCAAGATGGTTTCTTTAGAGGTTTTCTGCCTCCCTTCTTGAAAAAATGCAAGAGAAGACTAATGCTAGTATGCATTTCTGTTTCTCCAGACTTTCTTACATTTGCCTGCATCAGTAAACAGAGAGTACCTGTACAAGCACGTTAGAGGTGTCATCTCCATTCCTCACAAATTTTACCTTCCTTTACTCTCTTTCTTGGAGGGTTTGAAAATAACACAGCCTTTTTAATTTTGACCAAGACCATCTAGTGACAAACAACTGTGAGACCAGGTTTCAAGCCTGGAGAGGAGCATTACTAGAAGCTGTCATAACCTATTTTGATCTCCTGCATAATACGAGCTAAAATGTTTCCGCACTTATCTTGCCTCAAACTCTAACTGAGATCTTGTTACTGTTAGCCAGCCAGAGAGGACCACAAGGGTAATCTACTGGCCCATACATGCAGATCCTATACATGTAGTTGTCGTTAGCAGCTTGGTTTAGTAGTGACCATTTCCTCCCTGCCACCCCCCAATATCTTTTCAGCAGAGAGGCCAGGTTAACGCTTTTTTGACTGGAAGTAACTTAATAATTTCCTTTTACAGTACCAGAAGAAAACAGAATACATCCTAATCATAGTCTATAAAATAAGGTTGCCTTGTCTGAGAGATTACGTTGCACCCCAACCCAAACCCCAACTTCTCAATTAAAAGCCAAACCTGATCCAAACTAGACAACCAGGAAGAGCTTCTCCAGTGAAAGACAGGAAAGACCAACTCCTTCAACCTTAGCAGCCTGGATAGCCTCCAGCAGTGACACAGAAACAACAGCACCTACCCATCCTCACATAGCATCATCCAGGTGCTTTGCTTAGACCCCACCTACCTCTATCTTGTGACCCTCATAATAAGATCCAGCTGGCTTCCCTCCCCAAACAGCTGTACTTCTCTACCTCAGGCTTTTCCACTCATTATACCCATGCTACGTGTCTTCTCCCCATGAAAAGTATGCTCTCATGGCACCTCTCTAATAGGATTGCAAGCGTTGGACAATGTTCTTAGGAACAAAAAGATCTCCTAACTCCCCTCCGACTCAGCATCCCGGCTCTCCTCTGTGTGCGTAACTGTTGTGTGACTTGTGTGAAAGGCATTGAATGGTCTCTCTCTCTCTCTCTCTCTGTATTACCTCTGCACATGCACTGCCTGTCCCTGCAAACACACCTGCAGAAGGAACCTGCTGGAGGGCTGACCTGCCTCTGTTTGGTGTTTGCAGCATTTTTTCCTCCAGGGGACTAGGACTCTTATGTTTCTCTT
>NW_010413338.1:78880-99862 GCF_000710305.1 Buceros rhinoceros silvestris | reverse complement strand
TCCCTCCCTGAGACAAGAGTCGTTTTCTTTACAATAGGAATTCTTTTACAATGAAACCTGAAAGCAAAATCCCACCCAAAAAGGAGAACATTAATTCCAGAGATAAAACAATTTTTTTAAAACAATTTTCTCCCAGCTCTAACTTAAATAGACTACTTAAATATCTATCAGGTCAGAAAGACACGGTAAGAATAACCATGTACCCATGACCTGTGGGGCTAGGGAAGCCCTGGGATAGAATACCTGGGGTGAAGGTTGGTTGAAGGTTTCTGAAATGGTTGTCTCCTTGGACACCAGCACTCCTGTTCTCTCCCTAACTTGAGTCCACCAGCAGAAGGAGAGAGCTCACACTGAAAATTTGCCTCTCAAATGAGTCTGTAAGCTCATCTCAGGATTCTCTGAGGTAGCCAGCCACTCTCTCTCTCTTTTTAGAGATCAATTTCTGAGACCTCTCAACTTTTCATGCTCCCACAGAAACTATGATTCAGACAGATGGGTTTAGGAGGGCAGAAACAATTATGGTCTCCCCAAACACAGGGATTATGACCCTTCAGAAAGGAATCTTCAGCCTCATGAAGAGATCAGGAATCTCAGCTTTCCATAGGTGATCTGGCAGGAGGGGGACTCTGACCCAAGGACGAATAACCCCCAAGGGAGCAGATATGGCACAGAAGCCTTCAGAAAAGACCCAGCAATCCTGCCTGCTAGTAGGGAAGAGGGCAAAATTCTGCTTACATCAAGATGTTCATCTTTTGCAGAGGAAGGTGATGACAGCTGGGATGAGGGAAGGGGGAAAAAATCCAGGGCAGCACCCTGTGTGCGAAAAGATTGCTCCCCTGCCTCCCTCAGCTTACATTCAGACCCAGCCAAACGGGTCACTGATTTCAGCTAGCCCACAGTGTGGCAAAGGCACACACACCACGCTCCAGTGTCTCGTGGCAATTTCCATCTATCTATTCTCTCTGTCGGCTCTAGGGACAAAAGGCAGCTCTTTCCTGGGAGGCATGGGCAGAGGATGCAGAAAGAAGCGGGGAAGGCAACAGCTGCATCTGCCTGCTACCACTGCTTCCGGGCCAGGGCTGAGCATCTTCAAGAGCCATGTGAGTGGGAAGCTGCTGCACCTCCTTGGTTCAACACAGCTACCCCTACAGAGCGAGTATCATGCCTGCTTTGAATGGTGTCCTTGTCTCCTGTGTTAATGCTCTCCTCCTCAGGTGATTCCAGGCTTTCCTGTCCATCCCATCTCATTTCAAGGAAGAAAAGAGAAATATAACAGAGGGAGATACTAAGGAACCAGTACGTCACTGCTCTTTATTAAGTTTTACCCGTTTGGCAATACATCTATGCCATGTCAGTTCCTTTAATTGGTTGTCTCAGTCAAGAAAATCAGGGCTGCAAAGTGCTGATACGGTGCTAAATAATTACCTGGGAGTAAGTGCTTGGGATTGGACCAGGAACTTTCTCATTGTTACTAGCAGATCGCTGCAAGACATGGGGAAGAAGCAGGGCTGGGTGGGAGCCACAGGAGTGGCAGCCTGTGCCAAGGGATGTGGGGAGAGACTGCCACTAGCATGCAGCATGTGGTGGCTTAGCCCTTCCTTCCCATGCTGGCAGTAATGCCTGTGGGGAGGGGGGAACCTGAGAAGAGACAAATTTGTCCAACACAATGCCAAGTGGGGGTCCAAGAGTAAGCAAATGACTCTCAGGTTGCTCTGTTTCCCCATCCTCCTGGGCCATAAGCAGAAGGAAGGCCTTGCCCAAACATGACCCAGCACTGATGTGAGACCCCACTTCTTACCTGTCCACGCAAGAGCAAACCATACATCATCCTTCACCTGAAGGAGACAGGAGAAGAGAGACTACACAACACGCTTTGGAGGGAGATGCCAAGCAACGTGACTGTCTTAGTTTTTGCGCTGAATATGTGACATGAGGTGACATTTGATTTTCAGCAGGTGTGGCTGTTACCTTTATGTGAGCAGCAAAGGCTCTGGCCGTACACAGGGAGACACTGAACTTGAGGTAAAACCTTGGAGCAAAGTGCATGGCAGCAGAAGCGGCCCAATAAGTAGACCCTTCACTGAGAGGTGTGAGAAGGGGGCAGGCTGTGTATCAAACGTTCGGGTGTTTCATCACGTGAGAAAACAGCCCACAACAAAGCCAGGAGTAAACCTGTTGTTACTGGGTGGGTTTAGTGGTTCCTCACAATTGATTTGTCTATTCACAGCTTTTTGGAAACTGGAACAACTTGAGCTGCTGTGGGTTAACCCATTCGTGCACCCATGGCCTCAGCCTTATGCAAACACCTAGTTTTATTTCCAGAGCAATTACAGCACACTAATGTGAAACGCTTCTCAGGAGAGAGCCAGCCCAGTTTCTCAGCCCCCAAAGCTCAGAGCAATTGAACTGAGCGCAGGAGATTTCAAGTACGTAGCTGTCCCAGACATTTACATCCTGGGATGTTAACCAGACTCAGCAAGAACAGATCACTCCTGTATAATAATTCTGCACCTTCAGAAGGCTTGTCCTCCAAGTGCTTTTCAGTCAGACGGGAAGGATTCCCTGCAGAAGTGCAGTGAGCAGGAAAACACGGTCCCACACCCTGAGAGACACTCTGCGACATGCACTGCAGGTGCCTATGGGGCTGGCGACACGGCCTGTGAGAGGCCAGTATGGCCACAGAGATGCTGTGGGACAGGTGTGAGGAACCGGCTCTGAGCTGTAACTGTTTGACAGCACCATCCCACCAGACCCCACGACACGTCCAGTCCGAGGCTAGCTGAATCAGGTGATCTGATGCACAGCGCTCCTGCAGAGATGCACCTCCAGCATCACACTGTACCTACCTGCTACTGCAGATGGGTACTGCAGTCATGGGATGTATTTCTGGGTGTGACTGATCGTCCCTTTAGTTTATTAAAAAATTGTTCTTACATGTTTGTACACTGTAAATAAACTCTTTTAGTTGAAGCTTCCTGATCTTGTAGGCTCACACTGTCGACACACAGCTTCAGCACAGTGTATGCCAGGCAATGAGTTGATGTGTTTTGTAACAGCCAAAGAAAGATTGCACAAGGAAGCCCCTAGCCAGGAAAGGAGGTGACCTACTCAGCCGGAAAATCGCACTGTTCTCGATTTTGATTATGCATTCAATGCCTGGATTTTTTTATAAACACATGCAGCAAGACCCACAGGGTGGGTTGATAATCAGAACCAAGTCCTACTTCTTAAAACAAGTAAAGGGAGACACCATCTCCCCTTTGCATCAAACACTTCCGTGACTTTCTGGTTATGTTGTTCTCCAGGATCCAAACCAAGAGGGAATCTCACAGCATCCAGAATAAAGATTAAACTTTAAAACCACAAAAGCTGGCAAGTTAACCCTGGCAGAGCCTGCAGATGTGTGCTTAGCCTGGGTAAATCTGAATTCATCTGTTTGACTGATACCCGTGGGATGGTCATTCCTCACAGCTCATTTATGATTTCACACAGGATGGTGCTGTCAATTAATACTGCAGTTTTCTTTGCAGGAGGTGGAAGATGATTCACAGCGCTTACTATCTGTTAAATGTAGCCAGCATCAGGACACACACACTAGTGTACAAGAGATGAATCACAGTGAATAGACAAACGGGTCATCAGAGGCCGTGTTAGAGCCCAATGCGTGTGTGCACACATCCCAGATAACTCTGCAGCCGGGAATGAGCTGAACTCCACCACAGAGCGTTCCTGCCCAAAGCCCACCTCCCGAAGGCAAAGGGCAGTGCCAAGGCATTTCTATGGTCATGCACTTTCAAAGGTGGATAAACCAACAGGCTGTCAAGTTACAACATGACTGCCTTTGCCGATCAGTCGGCCTCTGCATACCAAGTTTTGTCCTCTCTAATGAAAAAGAAAGATCACCCCAACTCCTCTTCGGAGCTGTGCTAACTCAGGGGTCCAGCAGTGTTCACACATGTGCTGAAACCTCTGCATGTCTATCATGGCCATGAGGATCTTGGAACTATGTGTTTCTGTCATGAACCTGAATATTTTCACACCATTTGGGGTCTGGTGGCTTTTACAAAGCAGACACATCAAACAGGGTGTCAAGAAGAACTGTAGGAGGCAAATGTCACCGATTCCCCCAGTCCCACACGTGCCTCTCGGCCACAAGGCTCAGAGTTCCTCCTGATTGATTGGTTTGGTGTCTCACAGTGCCCCAGTCCCAGGTCTGGCAGCTATAGCTCACTGGCTTTTCACCTTGCTGCTTCACCAGCAAAGCATTCATGTCTCCTCTCTTTACACCTCATGTTTTTCAAGTACAGCAATGTATTCCGTGCCTAAAAAGCTTTGGGAAATGTATTTGTGCGCTTTGCAGAAACAGCTGAGTATGTTTATACAGCTGAGTCCATCTCTACAGCTGAGCCCATGTGTGAAGATGAGAAATTGATTTATTCACTGCACGTCTCAGACCTTGATGACTAAATTGGGATTTGCTTCTTTATCTTCCAGGGAGGAGGGGGAGTGAAGGCCGAGGGGAAAAGTCTAACAGAAAGAGGCCGTGCTGTGTCCCTCCGCTCCACTGCTGGGAGCCTTGTGGGTGCTAAAATTAACCACGTGTAGCAAGGAGAAGCTGGGCTGTACCACGAGAATTACAACCTCACAAACCGTGTTACTAAAGAGTCACGCATGGCACTACCTGACTTACATCTCTCAGGGTTTGTTTACCTTTTCTGATAAAGAGGATCAAAAACTCCCAGACAATTTTTACAAGATTTTAACGTGTCTGTGACAGACAGCAGCCTGGAGCCTCTGGATTAAAAGAAACACTTTTATGCTGTTGATGAGATGTCGTGACGGGAAAGGCTGGTTATACACAGGCTGTGTGACATGCTATGGCGGTCTGTGCTCCCCACAGGGATTTTGGGGTCCAGAGACATCTTTATGGAGCTCGTTTAGCAGAAGGGAAAAGATCAGGGACCTTTAAAACCCTGCCTTCATTAGGATAGCTCAAGATGAATATGTAAAGATGGAAGCATCTACGTCATCCTAATGCCCACTGGATGCTTTTGCATCTTAAACAGACAAATCCTTGAAGAGGTCCCACTTGGTACAGTTAAACTGTTAAAAGCACATTCAGTTTCCCGCTCCTACTCTATTTCACCCTGCTGTTCAGAGACAAACGGCCAGGTTACTAGCGGTGGGAGAGGGAGGGAGAAAACTGACACTATGTAGGTACTTGCTCACTGTATGGAGAACCTGACAAGATTTTGCAGCATTTCTGTAGGCTTGCTGGGCACCCTTCGGTTTCTCCATTTTTTATAAGCAACTGGTCAATGGACAGAATGGGTTAAAGTCTTTTTTTTTTTTTGCAGAAGCAAAGAGCCAGGAGATACCTGCACTTAATTACCTAACTTAGAGGTTGAGCAGTCTTTCAGGATTTGAATGAGGCAATTGCCTGAGAGAATTTACAAAAATTTCCATGACAATAGGGAGCCTCAGCCACCAGATACTAATTTTTAGTATAGTGCCGGGCTCCCACTCCACAGCATCCTCCCACCCCCCCACCCCTCCTTCCCCCCTGAGTGGGATTCAAAGAAACTATGCAGGAAAAAAAGGAAGTTAAGAGACCAGGAAAGTAAGAGAGAAGATGAGAAACACCTCAAGAGACCCAGAAGACAACCAGGGCAGTTGATGCCATGGCTGAGGGCTGACAGATGAAGGTTTTCTTCTCTTCCCAGAGCTTTGCTTCTACCACCCGGCGACAACAAAGTAAGCCACTGTAGCATCTCTTAGGAAAACTGAGGTGCCTTCCCCTGGTCTGCACCAGTGGCTGGGCTATTCCCAAGAACTGCCCTCCATCAGCAGAAGGTTGTAGGTCCCCAAGAGCCAAGGAACTGCCCAGCACTATCACTCTTATCCTAAGGCTACACCAGAGGCTTCTTTCAAAGGTTATCTGAGGGGACCATGGAAAACCCCAAAATCGGCCCAAAATTCATAATACTCGCTGCTTGCATGAAAATACACATCCCCCAGTGTGGGAATCAGGGAAACTATATGACTAATAAAGGTGGTTAAGGAAGGAGGAGAGAGGAAAGAAAGAAACCAAACTCTGAATTAGTCACATTTTCCTAGAGGAAGGTCAATAGTCAGGAAAGCATTTGTTTTCTTTCAGCACTACCAGAGTAAAAAGTTTCACAAGTCCTCCCTACACCAGTGCTAATTCTGGAGTGATGGATTGTGGCAAATGAGAAAACAGATACATTAAAGAAGCCTGTTTGATTCTGGGTTCCTTCCAGAAAGCCCCTGCAGCATATTATAAGAACATCATCATTAGAAAATTTTACTCCTGCACTTCTACAAGATTAAAGATATTCCCTCCTTGCTTTGGCCCAAACACTAATAATTCCCACTCCAACCTATTTCATTTATTGATAAGATAAATAAAACTGTCTAGTTTGTGTTTTCTTCTGCATAGAGTGAGCATAAACCAATCTGGATGTTCAAACCTGCGAACGCAGCAAACTTGACAGGTCCACCTTCACTAACACAGACAGTTTCTCTGTCTTTCCAGATTGCTTGGAGTGTGTAATTTCACATTTCAACAGCTCTTGAAAGTTTAATGAGTGTGAAGAAAAGGCATCCTCTGTGTTTCTTGCTAGGACTTAAATCCCAGTAATCCCTGTTTAAAGTTTACACAAGGGCAGGCAAGAAGCACAGCTGGTCTCCTGAGGAACATCCGCACTTTCTGTGTCAATATACGTCCTGTAACACCACTAGAATCCTTAGGGTCATTCTGTACCCCATGCTTAATTTATGTACAAGGTTGGGAGAGGCAGAAGTTAACTAGTCCTTTCCTCTCACCTTTTCCCTTTCTTAATTCTCATTTGATGCTCGAGTCCATTTGACAAGTTATATCCATGAAGCGGTCACCATCTGTTGGGTAACAGTTCGGTGTTGCCTCCTGAGACAGACACATATAACATTTTGTGGGTCCTATCCATCTCACGACATCCTGGCAGGACATGCTGTGGAGAGAGAAAGCTTTATAAGCCTCAAGTCCCACATCAACAATGCAGTCAGTCGACAGCTCTGATTTCTCTGGCTTTTTTACTCCTTTGCCTCCTCTCTGTTTCAGTCTTCAGGGCAACCTGGAGATTCCCCCAGGGAAGAAGACAAGACGTCACACTCCCCTTTCTTCTCTTCCCTGTGTGAACTTTACAGCTGTTTGGGGGCTTCGTGTGTCACACTGACACACACACTGCTTGCAAACAAGTTGTCATAAAGAGATGGTGAAAAGAAAAATGGAGATGAGCTGGAAGGGTATGCCTGGAAGATCTCATTAATAGACCTGGCAGCTGAGGGAAGTTTCATGGCACCGCTGGTCCTTGCTGAGCGCTCTGCCAAAGGCAATTCCCCTCCAGATCTCACAGCAGTGCCCAGTGCCTGCTTCAGTTTAGGATGTACTGTCTTGTCCCAGAGGTCATATAAAGGATTTCCAAGGTACTCATCACACAAGCACAACCTAGACTGCACAATTAAAGTCCCTATTTCCAATTAAAATCATCTTCTTTTCCCCCATATGCAGCTGCTAAGCCCTGCTGTAAGATGCGGTATAAGTTGGTTGCTAAATGGTGCTCTCTTTCTTTCCTTAAGGAAGAGGAGTTAAAAGCATTTTTGTGTAAAAGGCACAAATTACCAAATTTTCCCATCTTGTTCACAGAGCTCAGAGTTCACAAGAAGGACATTTTTAAGGAAGGCATTTCTTAAAATACTAGCAGTACATTACTGAGGGAGAGCTTTCAGAGGCAGCTACCATTCACTTGCAGTCCTTAAATCACGCTCCAGTTCCCCAGTGTGTGCAATATCTGCCCTCTTACAATATGCACTTTCAGTTATGCTCCCACTTTCAGTAGCACTTTTGGTTACACCGCTGCCTTATGAACAGTCTCAAACAATGGCACACGTTTGTATGATTCATTCTTTTGTGCTGTTCATCAGCTTTCTGCCCCATGCATCCATCAGTAGTTACATCACGCGCCTGTCCTCAGGCAGTGCATACCTCTCAGGCTAATGCCTTTAAATGTAAAACACATCTTGAGTTAAACATTAGCTACAAACTAACTGGGGCTTGCTTTCCAACTGAATAATCAGCTTTAAAGGAGGAGGTTTCCTACAGATCAGAGGAGAAAACTGCAAAGGAACTGCTTAGCAATCCTCTTGAAAGGAAATATTCAGCGTTGGAAACCAAATTCTATTTTTTTCTATTTAGACTTGTCACTAGTAATTACCTGAAAGCTCTATCAGCTTCTAGCTTTAATGAGGTAGCAACCGCCACAAGCCCTTCAGAAAGGGGGAGCAAATCACAAAAAAACCAAAAAGCTATTTTAGAATAGATGCTTATTTCGGTAAAATCAATGCAGAACTGAGTTCCAAGAATTATCTTCATGTGCTCCTCGGCCAGCTCCTGAGGTGACTCTTGACATCATCTCCCATTCATGCCACGCTGATTTAGCTTGAGTACCAACTCTGGGAGGGAGTGCCTTGGTCCCTGAGATGATGAGTCCAAAGCATGTGGGCCATGCTTGCTCACTGCTTCAGCGGAAAGGCAGCATTTACTTAGAACATGTGGTCTTCTGAAAGCAGCCCACCTAGCACAGGCTGACAACAGAAGCAGCTAAATATAAAATCTGGACGGAAGTTACTATGTCCTTGGTATGTTGTTGTGAAAAGTAAAGCCCAGCCCCTTGGTGCCTGGGACCAAGCCACAAAATCCTGCTCCAACCCAGCAACAGCCAAAGGCCAGCTTTCCAAAGATGTTACTTGCAAGTTTTAGTCTCTAAAAGGCAGTCCTCCCTTAGGAGTGAAATAAAGGACATCACTTCCAGGAAAAGGCTGTTGATCCACGTTTATTCTCAACATGTTAATACTGCCTGGCAAAGGCTTGTTTGCACAACCTGATCTTTTTCAAGGAGCCAACTCTGAAAACTGATGCTTTGGAAGTAGGTTTGAGGACAGCTGCACGGTGGGAAGCCAGCAGGGAGGACCCAGCATATCCCTAGAAGCTGGGGATGGTAAACTGCCACTTAAAAAAGAAAATAACTATCCCTGGAGCAGGCTGGAGCTAGCATCATGACCTTGCTGTAGCTGCATGATCCCCTTTACCATCCGAAGAATCTGAAAACATGAAAATACCAGTTTATCTAGAGGAACCTGTCTCTCCCTTCCTATGTCACGTGGTTACAACACTAGGAAAAACTGCCAGACTTGGAGGATGGGGCTTGACTTGCACAGGAGGTGTGTGGACCAGCAAACAGTGTGTTTTCTACAACTAACTCCTGGAGGAGGAGTGGCTGATAGCAAAGTGGTCTTAGATACCCCACTTCTGCAGACTCTTTGAAGCCCTGGTGATGATTACCAATGCTTGGGATAACTGCAGCAAAACTTTCTCTTAAGCCTGTCTGGGACCATGATCTACCAGAAATTTCCTGACGCAGTCCCCCGTGACCTGATTGTGCTAGACACATTGGGAATGGCCACGACCAAGCCTTTGTGAGCTGGGTGGCTTTAGTCACACTATATGCTAGTAGCTTGACATGGAGCAGGAGCTGTGGAGAGCTTCTGTCCAAAATCCACTTCTGTAGGCACGATAAAAACAACCACTACAGCAAGCAGGGACAAAAGCAAAAAAACGCCCGACAGACAGAGATAGATTAAAAAACAAGAGAAAAAATAACAAACCTTCCCCATGTATTTCTTTTTGGTTTTTTTTTCCTGTTTCAAAGCCTTTGCCAAGTGTGGAATGGAGATCAGATTTGCTGGATTTCTGTCTCAATTTCAGCTGTCCTCTCAAGACTGATCTCAGCACTCAAAAAGAGAAAAGCGCAGACATTTGAGGTCCTGCAGGCTGCGCCTAATGAACAAACATGTCCTCGCTCCTTCCATATCTCATTTTGCCTCTCTACATGAAAGCAATAGGCAGGTCTGGCACCTGCAGCTGTTCTTGTGCAGCTTGTAGGTGTGTAGGAGTTCTGGACAGCCATGCGTCATCAATACCACCCAAAGCAAGGAAGGAGAGAAAAGCAGAGTACTGAGGGGAAAAAGAAAATCTACTTTTGCCCTTGCTGCTCCTTAGCAGAGTCACAGCTGGTGAGGACTTCCTAGGAGAATGGCCACAACTTTTACCAGTGCTGATGTGAAATTACTGCAATTCACTTTCACATCATAGCACATCAACAGGAAAATTCTCCAGCTGAAGCATTAAAACTAATTCTGCAAAAGCCAGGATGAAAAAGTGCACAGGTCAGACACAAAGGAACACGCAGACACTGTAGATGATGGCTGCACCCCCGTATATCTCAAGGACTGCCCCAAACCCACTCAGATCAAGAGGGATGCTGAAGCGGCAGCCACATGCTGAGATCAGAGCAGCTTCCCTGTAGCAACTCGTACAGAACTTGGTCAAAATCCTTCAAGGTAATTATTTACCCAGAATAGGGAAAAACCCTTTTGCACCATAACACTGTGAATAATTCACCAGGTATTAGCTACATTTGAGATGCTCTGCTGTTTTCCCAGTCTCCTCTTACAAAGCGCTTTGGAGGCAAAAAGGTGAGGAGGGAGCACAGCACAAAGGGAGTGTGGAGGATTTTGTGCTTTCCCAAGCAAACTGATTTTCCAAGGGGCTGCACATCTTGCTGTTCCACATCCCCCATGGGTCAAGCTCTCCTCAAGGTGGACGGTGACACATGTCACAGAAGCTTTCTGCAATCAATTAGGAGTGAAAATGTCTCATGAGCTTTTTATACAGTTCATCAATTCAGCGAGCACAGTTCGTGCCTGGCTACTTTCCCTCACCTAAACCAAGGCTGCTCGGATGGGCCAAATCTGGACGTTATGTAAAAGCTATTAAAATTTTTTGTAATGTGAAGGGCACAGTGGGATTTTTTATTGTTATTATTTTTTAAAGGTGGCAGTCACTTTGTCTTCTTTCACAGCAAACCAAATGTTAGAAACTCCTGCACAGATGGTAATTTTTGATGCATTTTTCTGTCCTAGAAATGGGATTTGTCCATCAAATTCTCATCTGCTCTCCCTGTTTCTGTCATTTTCATTTCTGTTCCCTGCAGTTCCCTTCCAATACAGGCATTTTTAAGATATTTTTTCTTACATGTCCCTCTCCTGAAGAGAAAGAGGTGATGCTGTACTGGCTACTTGCACCTTCCCAGGCAACATGGTCCTAGATGATCCTACACGCAGTTCTGGGTTTTACCAGAGCTGGGATCCCACGGCAGAGGAAGAGGCTGTGCTAATGCCCCCACTGCTTCAAGGCCATGAGAGCTGGGAGCAGCAGCCATTATGGACAGAGCTGATCAGACCTCGGTCTGCCGGCACCCCCTCCCTTCTCTCATGCTACAGGACATCCTGACCTTGGGAAGAAGGAGCTCTGCTTCCTGAACCTGTTCACCTTTCCCATGTACCTTTACACTGCTTGTCCCCTTGTGTTGCAACTCCTTGCCTGTTCTCTTTATCTTGTGATGTTTTGCAGCGAAGAAGTTGCTAGTGCTGTTGTGTTTTACAGACAGTGTTTTATTTTTACAGAAAATCTGTCTTCTGAGTATGGTAGATGAGGGTAGGTTGCCCCTTAGTCACAACTACAGTATTGCTCCTCTCTTTTCAGCTACCGCCAGGGCTCTTCAAAGCCTCCTTGTACTCTGGGGACTGTACTGCAGTCATAGATGCTAATTTTCCCCATATAACCTGTCTTCACATGCCACTGGAGACCTAGAGGGGCTCCTCTCAGGTGGGTCTGTCCATTAGGGCGTTCTTCTCTACAGACACCGGCTGCAGATGACAGGCCAGGTGTCAGGATCCATCAGCAGGGTCCTGTTTTTGGCATAAGTACGGCCATACAAACCACTGATGGTTTTGTGGATGTCAGGTCTTACCTCTCGAACTAAGGCATGTCTGCTGCATCTATGTTTTCTATCAGAGTGAGTGCTGAAACAGGGATTCTCCTGCTATGCTCTGCATTAGGGCTGAGGCTTCAGTCCAGGGAAAGAGTGGGCAGCCAGATCTGGCAGAGCAAACAAGCAAGTCCTGGGAATAACGCATTTGTATGGTAGGAACTGCTTCCTGAAGAGCAACGCGGATACTGAGCACACTAACCTAAAAATAAATAACGACTATGAAATAGCTCGATTTGCCCACTGGGTTTTGTTTAAATTAGGCTTTAATGCACTTTCCACCTGAAGTGACTAGGCAGGTGTTTATGTCCCTGGCCCCTTGAGTCAGTTGTTGAAATGATGGCAGCCAGGCAACAAGAGTGAAGGAAGGACTTCCGAGTCCCTCCTTGTCCCTGCCCAATCAGTCTTTCTGTAGCTTGGTACTGGGTGCTGGAGCAGTTTAATGCCATGCCCTGCTCCCAGAAAGTGAGAAGCTGTGGTGTCCTTTAACAGCAACCCCCATTTATTACTTGTGCTTGGACTCCTGACCTCTCTTTCTCAGCTGTGGGTGTAAGCAGTGATTTAATCGAAGCATTAAAAGAGAGGAAATAAAAAACCAGCATAGAAAAGCCTTCAGCATGCCTATGGAGTCAGTAGAGCATTGAGATAAATACATTTGATGGTTTTCTGCAGCAAGGGAGCCAGCAGCTGAAATTTATGCGCTCATTAAACTTTCATGGGTAGTGGCCCTGTGAATCTAGAGCAGTGACACCAAGACATCATCCCCAGAAGAATCGTCATTGTTTATCAAACTCCCAGCTTTCCCCCAAAGTGGGTAATGGGACAGGGCAAAGAAGTTTGAGTTGAGGACTCTGGCACTGATTCTTGTATGTAGTCTACAGCAACTGCAGGCAGTAATTTCATTGTTCACCACTGTTACACTTAATAAAAAATGAAAATAAAACTAATCATGCGTGAAGGTGTTATGCAACCAGAATTCTCTGCATCCTTCAGTACAAATCCACCGATTCTCAAGTACAGCCAGGTATGGCTCAACACCAGCTGAGCCATGAGTTGAGATGGGACAGGATAGAAACCATTACACTTTCAGAGATTCAGCTTGCAAGACAAATTACAAAACCAACCTGACCAGGAAAATCTCTAACCTTACCAGAGCATCTCTGACAGTAAGGACTCCTTAACTCTGTCAAATGTTTTATTCAAATGACCTGCCACAGTTGTTTAATTTTACCCTAACCACATTAGAGATTAAAGTGTTCAGGGACATAAGCCAGTTTTAGCAAGTTCCTGAAACCAGTTTTTCTGGAATG
Organism: Buceros rhinoceros silvestris; assembly: GCF_000710305.1. Taxonomy (NCBI): domain Eukaryota; kingdom Metazoa; phylum Chordata; class Aves; order Bucerotiformes; family Bucerotidae; genus Buceros; species Buceros rhinoceros. Next base: position 86,604 of record NW_010413338.1, on the reverse strand, counting down.
GAGATGGGCAGGGTCACATGATACATTTTTGTCTCCATTTGGGTGTCCCCAGCGTGCCTTTGGAAGTGAGGAGCCAAAGGGAGAAATTCGCTCTGGATCCTCAAAATAACTTTCACCACCATCTGTAGAATGGTGTGAATCAGGAAGACATGAAGGGAAGCTAAGTAGATAAAGTCTGAGCAAAAATCTACAGATTCCCAAAGGGGATCTAGAGAAGGCTAGTGAGCAATCAGGTAGATCCCACAGGACCAATAGCTGCCAGGGAAGGAGCCTGAGAGGGTAAAATTAAAGAGCTCTGAACTACAGCTAAGATGTCATCTGTATTTTTCTAGCATCTAACAAGTATGAAATATGAAATGTGAAATTCCGAGATCAGGCTTGACAATGGCTCTGTTTGTTAGGTGATTCATTTGTCAAGACCAGTTGGTGTATACATGGCTATGACAAAACACTTCTGTTAGCAGGCCAGGAGAGAAAACTTCCCATAGTTGTATCCAATGTTAACAACTGTGTCTGCCAGCATCTAACGTTCCATCAATACAGTATATATATTCAGGAAGATTCCAGGTGGTAGCTGTGAAAAACCTAGGTTATAATTTAGGAACCCGCATTTCTACCTTGTTTTGTTTTACACAAATGTCTCTGTGCTTGATTGCCAAAAATCAAAATTTATAGGCTTATCACTTCACGTCCATTTCTACAGCAAAGCCTCAGGCTCCACTACCCCAAGTGTTGTCACTGAATTGTGCCCTTGTGGGTGCTTTGAGCTCTGGTTTGTGCAAACGAGATGCAGCGATGATAAGGATGGGAAAGCAGGAGATGCAGTGTGCAACCTGACCGTTCCCCATCACGAGGGGGTACCAGGAACACACCTTCTCTCTGACAAAGGCTGAGGAAAAGACATCTTACAGTCAGGCTGCTCCTCTGTCTTCGTATTCCAAGGGGAGGGACAGGGTGGTGGCAGTGAATGAAGAGACGTAGGTTGGATCAGTTGCATGGGCACACATTAAAGGTCTGGTTCTAAATAGGATTTTAAACAAGGAGGTCCACAGACAATCCCGACAAAAAGTTCAGCATTAAGCATTTGCGGTTTAATGTTTTGGCTCTAGCTTGTTAACTTGCCATATAACTGCTGATGATTTGTTCATTATATTAGCTTAATTGCTGTAAGCCTGGTGTGTCTGAATCAATCCAAGTTAAAACAATAGAATTACATTTTTACATAATCACTTTTGATTAGAAAGCAAGCTGTGCAGAATGAGGTTTCATGTGATGTTCTCAGATATCTTTACAAAGGGATGATAATTAATTCTGCACTACTTCTTCTGAAGGGATAGAAGAAGATGGGAAAAGATAATGGTCGGTGGTGGTTGCATAATCCCTGCCCGTTCGTTTTACTGCAGAATGCTGACAAAGAATGATCTGAAGTATGAAGCTACCTTGAGCCCTAGCCCAAGAAAAACTTAACACATGCATCAGAACAAAATGCATATCTCCAATTTCTGGGCAGAAGCTGGGACATTTTTATCCTGATTCACAATGACAACTCAGGCCTATTTACGACGCTTCTGTGAAGATGAGTGCCAGCAAGCAGATTGCCTGGGAAAGCATGTTCGAGCGCAGGGTGAAGACCATTTGCACAGGAAACCAGAGCTGAATAATTAAATCACCATGTCCAAACCCAGGTTTTCAATCCAGGCTGGCCACCTTAACCAGTTGACATTTACTTCCAGTTCTAGCAAAGGATTAAACTAAACTAAAGGTCATGGTGAAAGACAGTTTCTCTTTAACTGTCACAACCCTCCTCTGGTACCTAGGAACTTTTCCCTGCAACCCACAGAGGTCCTGTTATCTTGCTGGGTTGAAAACCGCTTAGAGAATATCCTCCTTTGCACTTACAGGCACGTGCCCTGCTCCTTCTCTTGCTCATTCCGAGAAGCCGAAGAACATATTTGTAAGGAACTAGAGACATATATGGAGAGCATGTCACATTCTAAGTGATGCCTAAGTAGAAAATCAAAATGTTTTGGAAATCCTCTGCTTTGGGAGATTTTGCAACTTTTTGGGTTTCTGAGCAAAGTAAGTTACACTCATGTTCAGGGAAAATGGTAAATTGACAAGACAAACGAAAGACGTTTGATCAGTAAAAATCAGATGCAGCTCTGAGCTTTATCATGTCCAGGAGCGGCTGGAGATAAGATGCCAGGGAAGGTTAGGGGGCCACTTCTAATCAAAATAAGGAAAAACTTGTATTTTCGGATTGACTCCCAGCAGAAAGCAGCGTTTATAACTGATTTGTTTGACTGTAGGTTTGAGATTCCTAAATGAAACAGGAATTAGATGACGATTCTAAGCCTTGAAAAAGGCTGAGGCTGGATGAAAGGCCTGGAGTGAGCTGTCTCCTGCTTTATCCGATTAGTTCACTCCTTTCTACTTGTGTTGCCATCCTTCCTCTCTTACTTACCACAAGGTATTTTACCAACACAGCAAGGGACTGCGTTAGCCATGCGATGGGCGAACTGCAGAACGAACATACGCATTACTCACCAAAGTACCTGCCCCTAATTCTAATACGACCCAATTGTATTCAGAGAGAGCTGGTTCATGAGTCATGGGACATTTCGAAATATATGGAAAAGTCTTGCCTATCTACATTGTGTAATATTGCGGTACTCGCCTATCTGTTATTAATTATAATTTATCCTTGCTGCGGAACCTGGACAATGAAATGCCTGTATTTTATCTTAGAGAAGGTTCCTCCACCTTAAAATCATTTTAAATAGAAAAATGAAACTATTTTAATTTAAAAAATGGATGACTTGTAAGGGTGCTGGCCCTATGACCAGCGTCACTGAAGACTCTTGATGAAAATGACTTCCATTCTCCAACTGTGACACGTTCAAAGAAAAAATCGCTGCAATTTCAAAGGACTTCAGAAAATTTTTTCCTTTGAGCTAATGCCTTTAATGACTGGGTAAGGCAACCTAAGTAGCAAACTTTGGTCTGAAAGTCATCCTGAAGTTTTCCATCACTCTAGCAGAGATGCAGCGAGAGTCCTTGCTGCAGTCAGGTGCAATGCACGTAGCAGCACAGGCAAACCTCACATTGATGCTGTCAGATCCATATGTTACAAAACCTCACCCAGTGCATCGATAGCAAACACCAGCACATCTCCAAGGACACCACAAAAGGACTTTTTTATCTCAACCTCCATTTTAAGGACAGGGCACATGAGGCACCGTGATCGGAAAGGATTTGTTTAACCTTAGGTGGTCGCGGGAAGAGAGGAAATTGCTCACGTCCCTCCCATGCAGCCTTACAACATTCATAAATTTCTTACAACGCCGAGGGCATGCTGATGCCCCACAGAGAATGCGGATGCTGCATGCAGCCAAACCCAAGCTGCTTCCCTCCTCTGCGGGAGTGCAACGTTTTGAAGATGTACTAATTTGTGTCCGCACAGCAGGGCTTATGGCTTCAGGTGTGGCACTGTGAATGGATTCACGCACGAACAACGTGCTTTGCGCTGGGCATCCATGCTGAAAGCTGGGGTCTTGGTACCACAGCAACGCGAACAACATTCATGGCATAGCAGGAGAAACAAAGAGGGGGTCTTGCAACAGGGAAGGTGTTGCCAGCTGCTTTGTCAGAAGGAACAAGTTTTCTTCAACCCAGTGAAGCTCATTGAGTTTTGAGACGGGCTTGCCACATCACTGCATGCACTCTTGCAGGTAATGATGTTTGTGAAGCAAGCAATTACGTCATTTATTTTCTGACATCACTGAAGTGTAGATAAAGCTCTGGTTACCTCTGCATAGTTTTCTTCCATTGTTTTTGCTTATATACCACTATTAATTAAATAATGGTAACAGCCACACCAGAGAAAACATTATTTCTGGCTAACAACTCCTGCCAGTGGCTCCGTATGGAAAGCACATAAAGAAAAGAACCAGAACAGGGATATAGCTATGGAAAAATACCCATATTACTAATTCCGCCCCCCTCCCCTTCCCCTTCCCCTTCCCCACACTCTTAATGGAGGTCTTCTCTTTCTGAAGCTTCCCAGGAACATGGAAACCACAAACGTGGAAATGCACCCCTTCAGTGGGCGGGAAGAAAACTATGATGTCTCTGAGAGGAGTAACTGCACCAGGGAATCTGATGGCAGATCTAATATCCATCGAAATTAATTCTCTCATGTCAGCTTTGAAGTATTTTAAAATTTATAGTTCTGTGCCTGCCGAGCCACAAGGATTGAAAGAGGCTGGAGTGAAAGGACTCTCAAAGGCAATGCTGCTAGTCTTGAGAAAGGAATTGTATATGCAAGTCCCTGGATTTGGCCTGGCTTACAGCACTGGAAATTTGTTTTGCTAACCTCTTAAAAGAGAAAAAAAAAAGAGTTTCAAGTCATGAGGTGCCACAACACCAGTAAGCTAAGAAACAGCCCCAGTGATTTGGGAATTTTACTATCAGATTCAAGTGGAGCAAAACTGATCTTTCAAGCTAGCAAACTATACAGAAAGTCTTAGTTTTCTCTGTGCTTTGACATATTTTCAGCTTTTGGAACATAAAACACTAACAGTGATTAACATAGAGCTGGCACAGGTCAAGGCAACTTGTCATAACTCAGTACATTGCTATTATGATACACTCCAGGGACAAGCGGATTGGAGACAGCTGGCTTTGCAAATCTACACCAGAACTTGTCGCAGTACTATGAGGAAAATAAGATAATAGTAAAAATATTCTGGTATCCCCAAATCTATACGAATGCGTGCCAAAAACTCATACAAAACAAAATCATTGTTCAATAGCCATTACTCTCCTATTTTTAAAGTTCCTGTCACTCACTGGCAAACAAAGGTAATAGTGCTTGACTTGCAAGACAAATCACAAACCACGGGAAGTGGAAAGTGAATTGCAAGTCTGACCGTGCTGCGAGCTGAAAGGTGTTGGTCCAAACTATTCGGAGAATCCTTATGAATTACAAATACATGTGAAGAAACCCAGATTATTTCATGCACAGCTCAAACAGAGAAAACCAGACTAAATTTACGAGCATCGCTCACAGTGGGCAAATTTATCAGCTCTGTGATATGCTGCAACTATGACAAGAGGAAGCATCTAGCATCAAGCATGAGTAAAATTTCAAGTGGCAATTCCCACCAACAAACTGCAACTCTTTTACTGCAGTTTCAGGCTCATTTTCTTTCCCAGGGATGAAACGCTAGAGATGAGTTGTCCCAGCTTGTCCATATGAACATATAATACCTCTGGTATCGGACGGATTCTCGAAAGCATGTTCTTCACATTCCCCTTTGTGAACAAATGGCCAGCAGTTGGGAATGTTGGCAGGACATGACACAAATGGCAGGCCACTTTCAGAGATGAAAATGGCATTAGGACAAACATGATTTACAGCAGTGACTTTGGGGTTTCCATATCTCTTTTGGGTTATTCTTGACACAGGCACCCTGACTCAGAGGAGCTAAGGGCTTTGAGTTGGAATAGATACCGGATGTTTGGCTTCAGGCTTGGCAATCTTGTCGTGACCTCAGCAATGAGAGCCAAGAGAAAAGAGATGAAATGATGAACAAGGCAGTGGAAATAGCAGCCCAGTCAGAGCCCCATAGGTTTCCCTCACAGCCTCAAACGGAAACACCATGCAAAATGTGTCCAAGTCAAAACCTATATTTGTGGAGAGGAAATACTTTAAACTACTTCATTATGAAGTGAATAAAGGTCCTCTCAGAAAAATACCACCAAAACCAAGGGTCATGCAGACCCTGAAAGTTGGGGGTTATTTTCACTCCTGTCCATACTGTCTTCACAGTCATGGTCTCTCAGACCTCTGTTTTCTCCTACGCAGCATCTTCCTGACTTGGACCTTCCTGTCCACAATTCTGCAAAATCCCTGCCTTTTGTCTCACCGATTTCTCTCTTTTTCTCTCTGGATGATCTTAGCCTCTTCCTGCTTTGTCTGTGTGATCAGTGTCTATTCAATCTCCCCTCAATGCTCCTACCTTTTTTCTGTGACATGATCACCTGGAAGCTCCACAGAACGCTCAGTGCTGCTGCCCACTGTCCCAGTGCCCCTACTCCTCACCACAACCTGTTCTTGCTGCTCTGTGGAGCAAAGCGATGGGTCTGCTTGTGCTCCTCTGTTCATCTGCTCCTTTCCTTCAATCACATCCCTAATCGATGTGCCTTGCTTAAGGGAAGGCGATGCATCCATAGATGTATAAAAACACACATCTACATGCAAGCTTTCCCCTCCATGGTCCTCACCCCCCATTTTTGGAAGAATTGTCCTGGCAACAAGCTTCTGCAGAGACCATAGGGCCCAGTCCCCAAAACCACTTAGGCTACATCTAAGGGGCAGCACAGGAATTCAGACACCATGAAGAGAAAATGTCAAAACCCTCAGTGTCTTCCCTCAAACAAAGCAAATCATGGCACCAACCCAGTGAAGCCACAGTCAAGGTTAGCCTTGTTAAGGCCATCTGGTTAGTTGTGTAAATGAAGCTGTAGGTTTGGGTTGTTTGTGCTTAAATTGCATCACGCAAAAATGATTCACCAATACTCACAAAAAGATGCACAGTCAAATAACCCCAGGAAACAGATAAAGAGACAGATGGAGAGATGCCTGGCTAGTTTTCTCCCCTGTGGCTACTGTAATGTTTCTGCTAGAAAGGATGTGGAAGGAGGCAAAGGGAATAAATACAAGCTGACTTTGTGGGATGCATAGATAACGGTAATATTTATTTAAGTCCACAAGAAAAACACCAGTGGAAAAAAAAAAAAAGATTACTAAAAGCCAGGAAAGAGACTTTATAACTCAAACTAACAGCAAAGGGGAATTTCTTTTTTTATCCTGGTAAAATTCCGTGTTAGTTTTGTGAAGAAGGACCACACTCTGTCCTTAATTTAATATCTTTGAAGGGACCTAACCTCTACTCTTCAAGTAAAGTTCGTGAGAAAGCATTTTACCAGAGAGAAAGGAGTTCAGGGTTTACATCAATGAGGACCAACAAGATCATATTTGCCAAGTGCCAGGCAGTTAGTGAACCTGGGGGCTTCTCTGTCTCTCTTTGCAGAGCTGGGAAGGTGCTGCTGGAGGGCTGAGACACGTTAGGATGCACAGCATGTTTCAAATGGTGATGGGCAACACCCCTGAACAGAGCAACAATAACAAAATATTAGTGGCCATATCCAGTGTATCACGTAGCCACGGACAAACCTTTTTCCCCCCTGTCCTCTGAGCCCGGCAGCAGAGGCCCGGAGACGTGGCCAGGCAGGTAGTGCTCAGTGGTTGGGAGGCAGGCTGGGGCAGCAGGCAGGCTGCACGGGGCACGAGCGGTGCCCAGAGCCGTCACTCAGCACAGATGGTACATCCCTGGCTGCATGGTTGGTGCAGCGTGCCCTGCTTCCCTTGGAGTGACATTCAGCAGGGGGACGTGGCAGCTACTTGCTCGTCACCACCAGGGATGTTTCAATCAGTTCTTTCCCCCTGCATCCCTGCTTCCCCTTCCTCTGGCAAGACCGCTGCCCATTGTCACCTCTGGTGATTCCCAAGAGGAGGTTACTGCCTCCCCCCAGTCGCCCCAGCCCTGATTTGGTACCGTGGGGCAGCTGCAGCAATCTGACATGAGTCAGACCCAGCGCCGCAAGCCCAGGGTGCTGCAGCCAGCCGACAGACATCCTGCTCACAGCAGCATGCAGGT
>NW_010413338.1:78332-78544 GCF_000710305.1 Buceros rhinoceros silvestris | reverse complement strand
TACATTAAGTATTTGCTTTCCTTTTGTTCACAAAGGGAAGGAATTAGGCAGTTAATAATAAAGATATTTTTTAATGCTGTTTACAGTGGGAGGATTATTTTTAAGGATTATGTTCTCCCTTCTCTCTTTTTTTTTCTCTGACTGAATGGAAGGGAAATTGCCTAATACAGTGGGGTTGCTTGTTGGCCATGTTACTACTTTTCACTCGGAAG
>NW_010413338.1:73414-78203 GCF_000710305.1 Buceros rhinoceros silvestris | reverse complement strand
CATCCCTGAGAAGAATGGCATGTTTTTAATGGCCACTTCATGTCAGTCTTTGCATTTCTGCTTAGTGATGATTAGTGAAGTCACTCTGAACAACCAATTTACAAACTACCCTCCTGGTCTCTGGAAGAATGTTAGGTATTTCTCAGCTTGTAGCTTGACCTCCAGATCTAAAAATCTGCTCGATTCAGCCTTTGCAAGGGTAAAATTGGACCATTTTCTTTTATGCCCGTTTTCATTCTCCAGCTGCATCTGTCCCCAGAAGCTGTATATGCTGGTCTCTGAAATATTAATTAATCCACTTTTATATTACGTGGATCTGTATTACATAGGGTGAAGCCTATGTACAGATCTGTTTTGGCTTCTACAGGTACAGTAGGTAGTAAAGGACCAGTGAGTGCTAGCAGTGGCCATTCCCATGTGCACAGCAAAGGTCTTGGAAAAGCAGCAAGAAGAGTGACCTTGCAGAGCAAGGCTCTGCAGTAGCAAGTAGGGTCTGTAGTTAAACAGAGCACTTGGAAAACACAAATATTTGTATTTAAATTATCCCCATCCAGACGCATGATTATCGTCATGGAGTGGTGCCTGGAGATGATTTCTTCTAGATGGACCATTAGAGGAGGAAGGTTTCGCCTGGGCAGGGCTGAGAAGGACAACCAGTGGGTCACGTAAGAGTGTGTATGGCTGCTGGCCCAGTTCAAAGTTTTTCTGATTCATCCTACAGCAAAGGGCCAGCACAGACAGGGACTTAGGCTCTGTTATGGTTAAGGGTCCCCAGAGATACTCTGTGCAGGTACTCAGTGACCTAGAGAGCACGCGCAGGTAACCAGAACAGACTTTGATATTTTCAGCAAACCAGGTATTCAGCGTCCAGCCATCCTATCATGTTTCATCTTTCGGCGGTTATGACACTTCCCAGTTGCAGCTGTTTCTCTCCAGCCTCATGTGTGCTTTCTCAAAGAAAGAGACACTTTTTGAAAGCCACATTGGTGGAAAGCCTTGTTTGACAGCTCTTGCAGAAGAGTTTCACAGGAAGTGAATAAAATGGGCAACACATTAATTACCTTTCTTCAAACGCATTATTTTAAACCCATTTCCTCCCACCAGTAGCTGAGTTCTCATGCTGATATGGGCCCTGTCTGTCATGTATGGCAGCTGTTGCACATGGCAAAGCTGGTGGTGGAAAGCAGTCTGGCACATCACTGAAGACGTCCCTGACCTGGCTTATCCTCAGAACAAATTCAGCCCTGTCATACATGGGTGTTGCTTTTGTCACAGCTGTCTTGCAGACAGGAGAGACGCAGAAGTTAAAGAGGGGCTCCAGACCTATCTTTCATCCTCCTGTAATCTGTTCTCCTACTGCATTTGTTGAATTAGCCTGCAGGGCTCATTCCTCATCAGGAGAAGTCATGCTAATTTGACACTCACACCCACCTTATGACAAACGTGTACCCAACGCGCAATTTACTCCCCCAGTGATATTCACAGGTGGAATTACCACAGAGCCTTCCTATGTGTTTCTTCACTGTTTTTGCAAGCTGCTGCTGAGCTGAGTTTGAGATATCCAGAGGAAGATTCTTTAAATATGATGGAGGACCACCACTCTACTACAGTGGAGGCATAGCAGCCCTCTGAACAGTCCCAACACCTGCTGATGTGCCCAAGATGTCTTTATTGGGAAATGGATTTCACTTGGCTTGAGAGAGCACACGAACAGTGAGTAACAACAGCACGGAAAAAAAAAGCAGGAATACCTGCCATTCTCTTTTCCAGTGCTTAGCAAGAAAACAGGCTTGGAAATATAAAGGTTGCTTAGTCTTTAAGACAATGAGTGATAATCCCTAAACACATCTAAGTAGCTCTGGAGTCTAATTTTATCACCTTTCCAAACACATCAAAGCACCTATTTCCTTACTAAAATTTGTGACAAGTAACCTAAGTGCTAGGGACCTACAACCCCAGCAGGGCTGGGCAGAAAGCTAAGAAAATCTTTAATCAGATAGGATAAAATTTGCAAAACCACATACTTCCCCCACCACACACACCCCACCCCAAACGAGAAATTTACACACCAATTCCTTTCGTTTCACGTTACCACAAATGTGGGGCAAGATATGACTTACTACATGAAGGAACGTTTTGCTCTCTGCAGGCCTGGTAGCTCAGCAAGGAAGGCCATGGTAACCCAAGCACCAGGGAGTCAAGGGAGAGCAGCAAAAGGTCCTGGATAGGGTTGAATGATAACCCATGCTTAGTGCTGCCTTATGTACTCCCACCTCTAGATATGGAGAGATTGGCTAACCCTGTGCAGAGCCGCCCGCGGAAGGCAGGTGTGGTCTGGCTAGAATTAAGCTAAGCAGGCAGATTTGCATACCAGTTGCCCATGGCTGGTACTTGCACATCCATGTGTTCTGTTGCCCATAAAGGTGCCTTGCAGGTCATCGATATGTACAATGGTTTCACAGTGTCAGGTTTCTGTACCTGCTGCTGTGCTTCAGCAAAACAATCCGGAAGACTTGCTCTGTGCCCAGTCAGGGAGGTCAAACCCATTTCTCTCACTTTAACTTCCATAAATTGCAGTTCAAGATTTGGAGACTGATCCACACAGGAAATGATATGAATTCCTGATATTTTTCCTGGTCAGACCTATTGCAGAATGGACAAACGTTGCACAGAATCATTTTTTCATCCTTCTTGCACCTCCCTGCTTTTCTGAGTCGTTGCCCTGTGATCTCTTCCTCTAAGCTGCCTGAGGCTGGGACTCGCAGGACTGGGCAGTGATAGGGATGCTCCGGTGCTGTGCTGGGGATAGTGAGGCATTGTCGTGATGGGGACAGGCAGGATCCTCCTCCTGCATGTAACGTGGCAAATCAGGCCTGTCTGGAAATGCCTCTTTTACGAGAAAACAACAACACAGTATGTCCAGAGTGGGGCCATGGCACTGAGGTGGAGACAGGAGCTATCTAAAAAGATGAAGTCCTAAGAAAAGAATTGTGTTTTGTACCAAAATGAGACCTCCCATGAAAATTTTCAAATGGGAGTATTTTCCCTAGCCTTCTCTACTGCTTTTGAAGCTTTCTGTAGGGAATGCCAATTTTCCTACTCCAGCCACAGCTGCACAACCTCAAGACGACCTGTGTGCCCTCCTGTCAGTTTATAAATCTCATCATTCCTCCTTATGGGCACTGGCAGTTCTGTAGTGAGTGGTGTGAGACTGATCTCTCCCCACTGAGATTAGACACGCATGTGAAACCAACTCTGTGTTATCTGTACATCCCCTGGTGCTGTCAGACAAGATAAGGATCCACCACAGGACAGATGTAATCAGCAGAGCAAGGAGAAGTGAGGTTCTCAGAAGGAAGGAAGAGGTGAGATGCCCCCCTGCAGGACCCATACTCCTTGCCTCCAGCTGATTTTATTCTGTACACCTTGGGTTGCTGCTCTGCAATTTCACTGCCTAGGTACTGCAGGGGACAAGAAAACTTCTCCCCTTGCCAGTCATGCTGAAGCAGGAGCTGTCTGCAAGTACAGCTATCCACTCTTGGGTACATAACGAGCCAGTGATCTGAGCCTAACTCCTAATAAAAAGGATCCTGGAAAACTGTCATATCCCTGCAATTAGTTTTAAGACAATCTAATATACATGACGTTCAATAAAAACACTTGAAAATGAGCTTCAAAGGCAAGTTCTCTAATGGTAGGAGAGGTAGGATTAAATAATCCATTTGAACTTTTTTTTGATCCTTTCTGCACTATTGTACAGCTTTTAATTACATCCTACGTTTTGCAAAGATCTCATATTGCCTTCACTGAAGATGATGGATGGAACGAAGGAGTGACATGGAGTTAAAACACAGATTCCTGGCAGAGGAGATTTTATCCCAAACTGCTCAATTCTGGCAGACTGCAAGCAAATGAACGTAGGGTTTCCCACTGCAAAGTATCTTGTAAACTTAACTGTGACAACAGTCCTAATGATAATAGCGCAGTGACTTCCATGGGAAAAACAATTTTGTTTAAATACTCTTCACTCCCCTTTAAAAATTCTGTATTCATGATAAAGAAATCATGAACACGTATGAAATGAGAAAAGCAAGGCTTTGGGCGAGGAGGAGGAGGAGAGGTGGGGAGGCAGGGTGGGAAGGACTAAAGATGCTTATGAGTTAATGGGAAACAAGAAAAACCTTCAGGAATTTGGCCAGTGGGATTGTCAGATAATGTTTCCTGTAACACTTATGGAAAAAAAATGTATTTATGCAAAAGAGATACAAACTGTGAAACAGCAAATCTGCTTTCAATTTTGAAAAAGGTCTATTTGCTTGCAAATCTCTTGTCAGCTGCAGAAAAGATATCAGAAAGGGATAGGACTGGAAGTCAATTTGCTTGCAAATCCTGCAGATAAAGACGACACTGGGATACAACTGAAGAAATAACATGCACATCGTTTTCTTCATTTTGTCATTTGGAGCTTACAAAACTTCTCTGGAGCATATCAGCAAGTGAGTTCTAAGGAGTAACAAAAAGCTGGACTGTGTTTATTTGAATAAAGTTTAGATAGCAAGTTGTCTACACTTCAGCAAACTCATAGTTCTGTGGGAGCAAAAATAGACTGTTTAATTTTACTTCCAAAGAAAGAATGAAAGATAACAAACTCAAACTGCAGGAAACAAGAGTAGTCACTGTTGTTGCTGCTTTTGGAACAGTAAGCTTTGGCTTAACTTCTCTTATGATCAACACTCAACAACCAGAAAGGTAAGATTCGTAATAGACATGCAATTCTCCTCAAGCTTCT
>NW_010413338.1:61874-73304 GCF_000710305.1 Buceros rhinoceros silvestris | reverse complement strand
CCCCAACTTTTTTCCCCCCCCCCCCCCTTTTCCTCCTGTATTTGTTACAGAAAGCAGAAAAACATTATATTCACTTTGCAGATCATATGCCAAGCACAAAATCGTGTCTTTTCTCTATACACAAATGAGTTATTTTTTATAGAACACAAAGGATAGAAATACAAATTATGCAGAAGTATTTTCATCAAGTCTCTTAAAAACCAAAAGGTTTCCAATGGCAAGATTAGCAGCTGGTAAATGCAGCTCCACATTCCCCTTTTCCTTCCATCTGACGAAATTCTGTCTTTGCTCTGGTCACAGCATGAAGGGGCTTCCCACCACGAAGCCCAGCAGTGGTTCTCTGCTCTCTCTCACACCTCCCACTCTCCCTGGAGAAGCGGGAGGTCACCAGCACACACATCTCCCGCTTTATCTCCAACCCTTACGTTTACACTCACCGCTCTTACGGCACGAGCAGGGACCTTGCTGGCAAGCAGCCTGCCACCACATGGCACGCACACCTCGTCCCTTTGCACACAGCCATCACACGTAGGTCTTCCTGCAGCCTTCCTGGTGGGGGGATTGCGCTTTCATCATGGGATTACAATCCACGTCTGCAGTGTGCACACAGGCTGGTGAAAGGAAATAATATGGTGTCTGAAAGAAAGGCTTTACCAGGGCAAGGAGTAGAAAAAAACAAGTCTGTACCACAGGCGCCACAAGGGTGCTGAGGCTTTAGCAGTGGTATCCCAACCACCCATATCAGCTGAACGGGGCTTAGTAACACAGGCAGAACATCGCAGCACAAAGCAAGCAGGTAAAAGAGAGGAAACCCTCAAATCGGGATGGACCCCAAGAAACGTAAACTGTAGGTGGCAACAGGAGCACATACAGTCCATATTGCTGCTCAAAAGCCACCCCTCACCCTGCTCTCTCAAAAGACCCCTCAGCAGTTTCCATTCACTGGGACTATTTCTGTTTACCTGGCAAGTCTTCAGTTGGCAGCCTGCAGATTTTCAGGCAAAAGATAGGTAGCTGCCCCATGATTAGGCTGGGATCACACGGCTGCCTGTGGTCCTCAGGGACCACGTGCCATCAGAGCATTTTTGGCTCTATTCAGTCCCTTCCTCACTGATATGAGCCCTGGAGTTATTTCTAGTGAACCAAGATCACGAAAGACAAACCCTCCCAAGCGTCCTCTGCTAGCTCCCAAACATCTTCCCTGACCTCAATTAATAAGGTCAATCCCTGACCTTAAAGACCTCAATTCTTACTATAAAACCAAGAGAGAGTTGTAATTAACCTTATAAACCATCAGGACAGCTCTCGGCTTTGGGGTCAGTGTGCCCATGAGTCAGAGCTGGCTGCAGTGGCCATGGCTGGGCAAGGGGAAGAAGTTTCACACAAGAAGCTGTGTCTTAGACAGGCTCTGGTGAATGGGGTCATGGCCCCCCTTGAAGGTCATTTGCAACACCTTCATCTTCCCACAAGCTTTCCCCTATCAAGGAGTCCTGCTCAAAGCTGAAAGCCCTCATGGCACTGATCACAAGAGAGAGAAATGAAATCTATTCCAACCTCTTCCTCCTTTCCACCATAAAATCACTAATCCTAGTGGATATTTGACCAACAAAAAAATTAAGGAATGGCAGAAACTCCATGAAACCCCTGACGGAGATGGCTATTGCCTTTGTGTAAGAAGCAGCAGATACTCAAATGAACGGCACCCAGTAAAAGGCCGATGTCAAGAGGCAGAGCTATCCTCCCTGCTTCACTTCAGTTGGCAGCGCCATCCCATCTCCTCTGGCTCAGGCACACACTGGCTCATGCCTGGCTGGAGCTGTTTGACTTCAACAGGGCCGGGTGTGGGGCCAGCACAGACCCAGACCCTACTTTCCAAATAACTTATCGCATCTCCAAGTGTACGTGTATGCTGCTATGATTGAGTTAGATTGCCTGAAATGTCAGGCCTGCCTGGACGAAACCAAGATTTTTCCTCCCAACAGCCTCCAGAAGACAGGAGCACTGACAGTATTATCTCTTGAGAGTGTTTGTTTTCATCCTGTTAAACTAGCAAGGAATCCAGCAACAAACATAAGCAGCGGGGACTGACATTCAGACTGATAGTGCTTCGTTAAGCCATTCCCATCGGTTGTAAAATTACTCTGGGAGGAACTTTAGCATTCATGTCTCAGTGTGAGGAAGTGTGAAGAATTACTGCAGAATGAAAGCCCAGGAAGGGAAAGGCTGATTCACTCTTTCTGTGTGAAAGCACACGCTCTAACTGTGTGGTTTAAAACCATTCCAATTTTCACAGCTATTATGCTGGTCAACGCAGCTTGAAGAGACAGTTGATTATTTACGTGTCTCTGCTTTCCAACAGAAGAAGAATAAGGATGTTGCTACTGATGATCAATACAGCATCTTGCTTACTTTGCCGTAAGTAAAAACTTCACATTTTTGTAAGTGTTGGATGGGTTGGTAAACCCCAGAACTATTTTGTCTTTCCCAGTGGTAGTCTCACTCAGTTACGTGGGAGGGACGGTATTTTTGACACTGACTGCACGCAATTTCTCCCATTATCTTTTCCTCAAAACAAAACAGGCTGCACCAAATTCGTAGGACTTTATGCATGTGGCTAGTAAAGAAACACCTTCCCCATTCTGTCAGCCAGCTCAGGGTACAGCAGGCCAAATGGCTTTGCATCCTGAAACAGAATCTACAGGAAGATGAGAGCAGATTTTTGGCTGGGTTAAGGTGCAGGAGAACTAACTTAATTCCTGACCATAGGCATTGCCTGTGCCTTGCAGCAACTCTCTTACTCTTGGGATGCTCCAGCTCTCTATCCGTAGGAAGCTGCCCTGACACCTCCAAGTCACGGGCGTTCTGCAAAGGTAAACTGATCGAGCTTGAGCACCAGGGAAAAACAGAAACATGAATAATTTCTTCCACTTAGTTTTGTGCTTTCTATGTTCTGAGCATTACTGGGCTATAATATCATATATGGACTGAGCGCTATTCATAGTAGAAGGTAGATAGGTGGCGGTACTCGATCTTTTCATCCCAGAAATATGTGCCAGAAATTGTGAGATTTCTGCAGCGAGATCCTAATTTAGCTGCAAATTCATCTGAATGCAGGACTTTGGATGAAAATTTCCCAGACGGTTGGGGTGTTTGCCTTCAGGGTTGTATATGTGTCAGATGTCATGCTTAATTTATTTTGCCAAACACGCAGCTTTAATCAGGGAGTGTTATATGAGGGCTAGGCACAACCAGACCACAAAGGAATGTATTGTCTCCAGAATACTATGAAAGATTTGCTCTTCAACTCAGTCTCTGAATTTTGAGGAATCTTTGTTTTGTTTTTAGGTTAAACTAAAGACAGAATGAGTAGTAGAGCATGCAGATGAGGCACTGTCATGAGAAAATAATGATTTGTTTCACTGCAATAGGAAATCTCATTTCCATAAAATGAGAAATAATTAAATTGAAACTGAACTCTGTGCCCTATCAGTTTAATTGAATCTGAGCTATATGGCCGTGGCTGTTTTATTGGGGCTGGTTACTGGAAAGCATTTGCTATTACTCATTTTTGCAGCAAAAAGATGAATCAACACTTCGTAACTGAGAGAGATAAGTCCTTGAATAAACTCCTGCCAAGCACACCACAGATCAATACAGACAGTAGTGACGTGCCTGCAGAGCTGTGGAGAGCTTAGTCAAATGGGAATTTAAAATATTGGTGGAGAAAGCCTCCTGTGTATATTTGATGCCAAAGTTGGTTGCTAGAGCTATCCGCTTTGACCGTTTTAACTCAGGTCATATGATTTCACAACACAACTGTTTTCCTTCCTAATTTTTTCCTTACTACGTGAATGAACAACATCTAGCCCATTAAGACCAACAAGTCTTTCAGGATTGGAGTTTCCCCACCTAACGGGGTCCATTCAGCTGATTTGTCTTCAGAAAATATTCCAGGGTTGCCTGGCATTAAAGGCTGCATTTCTTTTCTTCTTTTCTTTTAATTTCAATATTAATTCATTGGATGCCCTCCTTTTTTCCTGTTAAATTATAAAAGCCCTCAAGAATCAGATGTGCTGTCTAGAGAAACAAAAACCATCAACACCTGGCTTTTCACGCTTTCCTCAGAGAAGTCTAGTAGATTGAAAACCCTGCAGCCCTGCTGTAAGGCACACGCCCTAGAACTTTACGCTATTTTACAGCTGTTTCTGAAATCCCTCCAATTAAGTGCAGACACCCTGACTACACAGCATTTCCAACTGTGACTTGATCTCACCTCTTTGTACACGCATGTTTCTTTCAAATTGCCTCAGCTTTAAGGGAAGGTTTCTGTTATGTCCACCTACACGATAACAAGGTCCCTGGCTCTCCACAGCTGCTGGTGGAAAGAGCTTTTCCACTTCATGAACTGAGGAGCTCTGCTGCTCCTTTCAATATCCCCAATCCCAAACAGCTACACCTGGAAAATCACCTTTTCCCTGTCTCCATTTGACACAAGGGTTCTTCTTTCATTTCATCAACATTTCATCAACAAATCCTCCTGAAAAATACTCAGTCTATGAGTTGGGTATGATATAGCCTTGCCAACAACATCTGATGTACACCAGTCATCTGGATCTCGAGGTGCTGTTTCAAAGTTATAAGGCTGTAAGTCTGGGACTCACCAGACTGACTGATTTAGGAGTCACCACAGGTTTATCCTAAAAAGGATGAAATCACTGATCTCATGCTGCATTTCAATGAGCCTTGCCAGCTGCAAAGACACTGTTCCAACACTGTGCTCCTTCCACCACATCTTTGTGCCTGAACCATTCACTTGCAGACCTCTGCGTCAGTTGTTGTCACCTCTTCTGGAAGGTCAGGGCAAGAGTTGAGACTGGAAGCGCAGAAAGAGCAACTGCACTACTCAGTTTGCTTAAGGAATTAGGGGAAGCACAGATTTATTTATTTTTTTATTGTACAAAAGAAAGTTCCTGTGCTACCAGTTTCTTGTCACAGCTTAAACACGTTTGGGACTCAGACAAAGGAATGGAAAAATTGGTGGCGTGTTATCATGACTTACTATAAACGCTTTAGATAGTCCTCAAACAACAATGAAGTATATCTGAAGTGTCTAAAATGCTCAAAGCTTGAGTGACCTGTTAAAACTACAGAGGAGCTCTGGACAGAGTGGGAAATGGGAGAGTATCCCCACTCAGTACCAAAGCCCAAAATCTGTTGACTACAAGAGCAGTATTTCCAAAGGTTCACAAGTGTTATTCAAAATCAGTTAAAACCCCTGTCTAAGAGCATAAATATAACCCAGTAAAGGTCTTACTGGGTCTTTAGAAACACTTAGATGTTAAGATGCTCCTGATTTTAATAGTGATTTTTCCACTTAGCTTTTTATACGCAATTATGAAGACCTGCTCTGAAGATCAAAGACCATCTCTTCAGTGGACACGTCCTCTCCACCTGTGCTTGTGCATTATCGGCAGTGCATCGACAATTTCAGTGTACCTCCACGCAGTCACTAAGGACATGATTTAGGAGCATCAGTGCTGCAGCTAAGTAGAATCCATTTATTCTACCAGCTTCTCAAAGACATCTGAAGAAGGTGACACCCTTTTCTCCTCTACTGACAGCAGCAGAGACACCATTTGAATTGTAAAGGTAAGCCTCTGATGATGTATTAGTCACTTAGAGTGACTTCCTAAGAATACAATGCCGTGGGGGGCTGGGCTGTGGGTGTTTCCCATCCTCTTGATAGGTACTAATAGCATTAGTAGGAGATAATATTAGGAGATAATAGTATTATTACTATTAGGAGATAATAGCATTATCTCCTTCCAGATTTTTCTAGACAACAACTTGCTTCAACCTGGTGAGAAGATGTACCAGACAGGCCATTTTTGTCAGTATGATGTTCCGTGGGACATTTCTTAGTAATGAACAGGGACCTTCACAAAGAGGCATTTGGCCTTGGCCAGGTCTTGTCCAAGCACTATTTTTATCTTCATACCTGTATCAGCTTTGGGAGAGGGGAGTGGAGAAGTGCACAGGCAGGGAGAAGAGCTTGGGCAGGGCTGCGGAGCAGCACTGGGTATAGAGCCACTGCATGCCTCACGCTTCTCCTTCCAGTGGTGCCGTAGACCCTAATGGCTCCTGGTTCAGGTCCCCACCAAGACCAGCTCTTGCTCGTGGTGCAGTCTGTCATCTCACAAAAGCTCTGCTATTGTTATCGAGGTATTTTTATCTTTCTAGGTCAAAGGCATGTTGGAGGTTTGATGACAGCAGATGATGATTGAGCACCAGCTGCCAGGCCCCAGGTGGGGGGTACGGTGCCAGCAGTTCGGGGAAGAGGTAACTTGCCAGGGGCAGAAGCTGCCTGAAAAATCTATCCCGCAGGCACAAAGCACTTTCAGCTTTCCCTGCCCCTTTTCCACAAACCTCACTGGGTTGTGGAGGTCACCTTTGTACGTGGTACAGCAACAGGCAACCGAAACAGGCAGAGCTTTTTTCTTTTTGTTCCAAGTGATGAATGCTTTGGGCATTTTGGCATCATGACTTTTTCAAGCAGTAATTTGAATTACTTGGATAGGCAATGTGTTACTCCAGCCATGTACTTCTCAAGGAGAAAATTGTAATTAAACAACAACAACAAAAAGTTTTAAAGGAATTTTATTGTTCTGTGAACCTGTCCTATTTAGGGTAGAGGCTGTTAGAAAATATTTGTCTTTAAATAGGGAAATAATAAAATAAATTTGAGTATGTGTCTCTTCAATGCAAATATTGCTTCAATAGAAGATGGGAATAACCAACTCCAAATATTAGTCTTTATTTCCTGAAGGTAGTGCAACTTTTAGCATAATCATGGCTAAAGATAGGTACAAAAGATTTCTTCTAAAATTTGGAGGTAATCCTGTGCTTATTCCCATTCCCCAGCTGCATAACCTGCATGTGCATACGAAAGGATTAACGTCTCAACCCGCGCCCATGGATGTGCTGCGGGAGGAGAGCTGCATTCACACTGGTCTGCTTTGCAGGAAAGGTAAAACACCCGGCACGTTGACAGAGCTCTACCTGTCATCTCTCCTGGTTCACCTAGTTTGTTAGCCCAGCTCCAGCCAAAACACATAAATGAGGAAGTTAATGCAGCAAAGACCAGGAAAGATGCATCACCCATCAATTCAGCCATGCATCATTCACACATTTTTAAAGGCAAGTGAATGGAACAAACCTATGTCTTCCTTCTGCCACCTGATTAAGCAGAATAAATGCTATATATTACTTTAATGGAGAGAAAATATAGCCTGCTTTTGAAATCGACCCTATGATATATAAATGACTGTTAAGGTAAACACACCGATCACATTGCACTCATCTGAATAAAAATATGACTCATTTTTCCCCTTGCTTATGCAGCTACCAGCTGCTTCCTCAAGCCCTGCCAGACTGCTGGCAGGACCCAGGTGTCAGGAAGCCTCCCACCAGGACACTGGTGACACCTCTCCAGCTGTAGCAGGGGAACCTGTTGAACAGTCTCTGCTCTTTGGGTCCTCACAGTTCTGGGAAATTTTAGAAGACACAGGTCTGACATAACCTCCACTTGCTGAACACACCTTCCATGAGTTCTCCATTTGAAGCTCCCTTTCCAGTGCAATTGCTCCAGTGCAGGGACTTGCAGCAGCATGCTGAGCAGCACCACTGCCTGGAACTGGAGGGAAACCTTCTATCAGCACAGCATCTTTGTTCTCATTTTGCAACTAAGCAGTGTGTATGGCAGCAGTAGGGAAGCAGCACCTCAACACTCAAGCGCGGATCGGAACCCTATGTGTGCCTTGCAAGCTGTCTCCTGGGGTACTGGCATAAATCAAGAATAATTTCAACTGACTCAATGAATTTACAGTGCTGAAGCTAAAGTCAATGAGCAAAGGGGCATAGCTGCTATGCCTGGGTACAGGAGTGCTTCCAGCAGGCTGGAATTACTGGCACGAATACAAACAAGGCTTCATCCCATGCATTCACGCTTGCTGTGGAAACACAAGCCAGAACCTTAGAACCGTGGTGGCAGGTCTTCCTTTCCTCACTCACACCATTTCACTTGCCAGGGGTATAAGACACTGTTTTTCTTGCAGCCACCGGTGAATTCAAGGCTCTGGCTGTACACCCTGGAGCAGTCTGCACTGGAAAAATGGCTATGCTTGGTACAGAAAAGGAAGACAATGAATGGTTCTTGCACCTTCTCCTCAACCACCCTTTCACCCAGAAAGGCCAAGCTACAGCGTGTCCCTGCAGCTTGCTTCATGTATTCAGACTTACTGATGTTTAAGGACTAGCAACTTCATTCTCACTTTTCCCTCACTGGATTGCTGTGAACAAGTTAAAAGAAAGGAAATTGGAAAACAATCCCGAAGATGTAATTATGTGTGTGGTGCATTGGGTCCAAGCAAAGAACAGAGATAAACCTTTTATTATAAACTAGGTTCCTCATCTAGTTACACACCGGAAAATACCAGTGGTATTTTCAAAAAAGAAGCTGGTGTGAAAGCAAGAATAGACTCTGGCAGAGGAACAGTTCTGCAGAGAGCTTCAGTGAGGACTTGTCACCTACAATAGGAGGTGAACGGGACTTCAGTACCTACGGGCTTTTTTGACCTTTCTGGACCTCAAGTTCCCTCATAAAATAGAAAGGTCACAACTTATTTATAACTTTAACAGGCTGTAGGTAAAGTGCCCTTCCTTGGTCTCATGCTTTATTTAATTCAGTATGCTCTTTTCAAGAGTGAGGTGATCATCTTTCACAGCTAGAGCTGTGAGAACTAATTAATAACCTTGCTTTCAAATGTGTGAAGAGCTATGTCTGTGTCAGGTATAAGATTAGGCATATCATTTAAATATATTGCTAAAAGCATTTAGTGCTTACATTGTTGATAGAACAGCCCAAAGGAAGCCCTAGTCTGTGAAAGAAGCAGGGCAGGTAGGACCCCCACCACTGTCTGGCTCAGGTTTTGTACTCCTCTACGTGCCACTGCATCCACAATGAAAGCCTTGGCAGCGCTTCGCTAAAGCTGCTGTAGGAAATAACAAGGATAGTAACAGCTGGGGAGAAGAGACAGCAGTGGCTGCTCCTTCGGAACTGACCGCACAGCTGGGTCGGGGGACGGGACAGGCACATGTGGCTGGTGGATACTGGGCAGCCAGGATCTGAAAGTGTTTCCACCACAATCTGCAGTCAGCATGGGGCAGTGCTGAAGGTAATGTGTTCCTATTTGGAATACTCTTTAAAGTTCTTTCACTAGAAGATCAAATTAGATTATGGCTCTAGGGAAATCCCTGCTTCATAATGCACAAGAATGCCGAAAGGAATAGAGGAAGCAGAGACAGACAAATAGTAAAGCACTTACACCCAATTAAACACAATATGCTAACATTTCCTTTTTTGTTGTTTTGTTTCAGGGGCATAGCTGTAGATAAGATCCGTGGCTCTGAGCACCACTCTCTTTTCTTTACTTAGAACAGAAAGACTGATGTCAGTATACTACAGCCTAGCCAAGAGATTCTCCAGGATGGGTCCAGAGCTGGATTGCTTTTTTCCCAAGTCAAGGCTGTTATTCATTCTTTCCCCACTCAAAAATCCTGCAACTTTTGCAAGATCCTCCAGTAAAATGTGACAACACTCCATTTGCCCATGAACTATTTGTCTTAATTCCACATACATTAACATTGGCTCAGTTGGGGAAAGCAAAAAAACCTCACCCTAAGCCCCTGTCAAACTGAAAGCCATGATGAAAACATGAAAAGCCATCTGAACGTAAAGAATCAATGCCAAGGGGTAGAAGAAAGCCATTTCCCTTGTCCAGGTCAGGCCAAGAACTGGTTGTCTAAAACTGCAGGGAGAAAAAAAAAAAAAAGGGTAAAGCTAAGGCCTGAGCAGCATTGCAAGGACGGCAGCAGAAGGCTGCATCAGAATTCAAGAGCAGGTAAGACAAGGATGGTCTTAAAAAGCTAATCCCAGGTTGTGGCAACACATGACATTTTGGAGTCCCTTCCACCTCCTTCTTACGATTTTTGTAAGAGCTGCCCTGAAATCGGTCATGCTGGCTAAGGATCAGGCCTGGAAACGTAAAATAACACTGCCCTAACTTCTCTAGATATACCCTGGAAAACCTCAGCCCGAGGCTTCACTTCGGGCTTTGTTGTTCCTGTTACATGTTCTCCACCCATCACCAAAACCAAATTCGGACTCCAGCCCAAGGGCAGGTCCCACTTCTCTTTTATGTAAGTGAGAGAACAAGTCATCTGCACTAGTGAGCCAGCAAAAACCACTTAACACTTCCCATCACGACATCCACCTGCTAGCAGTTTCATGCCAGAACTGATAGCCTGCTATGACATTTTCCTAAAATGGAGCTTTCCCACAATAAAAATACTCCAGGGATGGCTCAGCATCACTTCCCTGAAGATCAAAGTATCAGCTTTAACACTACTATATCGTTTGATAGTTCAAAACTGTTTAAAACAATCTCCTGAAAGTGGAGTACTAAAGAACGTAGGGATATGTGCTCTTCCCTGCAAAACCCTTCCAAAAGCTCTTCCACTGCAAAACCCTACGGCAGAGGCTCTCCCCCTGTGTTTGCAGCTTACTCGCTCTCTGACACCAGCCACGGACCTATGGAGCAGAGGCAAGAGCAGGTTTTGAACTCAAAACAGAAATGCAAATGAAAAAGCTCTCCAAGAGCCTGAAGAATTCTTCATTGCATCATTCTTTCTTGTTTCTCCCTCTTCTTCCCCTTGCTTTAAAACAAGCAGAGAATAAGTCTGAAACAGTGAGTCAGTGCTGAACTGCAGTTTGTTTGCTGTTCCCTTTCCTTCTTTTCTAAGAGATGATATGAGAGCTCGGTGATGGGGAGACTCAGCTGAGTTAATTTGCTGAAGAAGAAACCTGGTAGGTTCAACACACTTGTATGAAGCGATGCCTCACCTTACTTCATTACACCTGAATTCTGGAGAAAAGAAAATATAACAGTAGCTCTGTGCTCACACAGAAGTGGCCATGCAGCCCCGTGTTTGAGTGACTCCTGAAGTGGAAAGGAGGTCCCTTTTCAGTGCTCTGGGTTTGGCTGATGCCGTTCAGCCTATAGGGTGCTACATTCCAGCCCACATGGCCCAGCAATTCTGCCACCTCTTCTCATGCTGCCCATAGAAGGGTCATACAACAGGTCTTGCTTCCTGTGTAGCTAAACACACAGTTGAGGAAGCCCAACGAAATGCAGATTCCTTGTTCTACGTCTTTCTTGTAAAATCACAACCTATCATTTGGTGCCTGCGACAAAGGATTCCGGTTGGAGTCTCTTATACTTGTCCACAAATACCAGCGTAGTCCGTGCTGACAGAGAGCTCCAGTCACTTACTAGATAGCAGCATTATGAGATGGGTTTAAGGACCCATGTA
>NW_010413338.1:47781-61721 GCF_000710305.1 Buceros rhinoceros silvestris | reverse complement strand
GGGAAATTTTGGCCGTGCTATACATGAATGCCACCATTCCCTACAGCTGAGTCACTAAGCAACACTTCCTCATTTTTTAAAGAGTGACTCAAAGAGTAAAGTGATTATGAGTGAAGTTGCAGTCTCACAACCGCAAGCAGAAAAAACCCCTCCATTGGCAGGGTCTTCCCTAACACCACCACTCTCTGCAGACTGGTGAGAAATGTCACCCCAGTTTCTCCTCAGTTCAGCAGTTACACTTCCTTGTATTCTTTTTTTTCCCAGCAACGCCAACAGTGCATTGCTGCCACATCAGCCAAGTAAGGCCCTGCAACGCGCTTTAAGCCTGCACAGTAACACAAAGGGTGTTGTAGAGAAGTCAGCTTGTCTAACATCAGCTTGGCTGCTCCATGAAGAAACATCAGCTGTCCAGGTGGCTCAACAGCAACATCAGTGGCAACAGCCCAGGCAGCGATTTGTCCATTCTTGCAGCCTGAAACAGAACTGGTTGTGACTTGGGACGTGGACAGAAATGGTAAATTTCTGCTAATGAAGGAAAAGGATAATAATGCTTGATGGCTTGCCTTCTCTCACTCACGAGTGACTACTCACGAGTGCCTACTCACACACTAATGAAGGCGGCATTCTAGAAGAACTGCTTCAAGAGCCATGGGAGCACATAGTATGAACACAGTTCTGCCTTCGATAGATCATCCATAAGGATATTCTTTAGGAGGACATTGCTATGGAGCCAAGTATTGGTCTGTTCATTGCATCAGGGATGTAATGAAAACAAAATACATATTTCAATATATTATACATGCAGAGAGAGACACAGACCTCTACAGGCTTGTATACACACACACACACATACCCAACACGGCTGTATTCTCTCATATATAGAGAGAACTTCAGAGCCAGGCAGAATTAATCACGAGAAGAATGAACACTTCCACCTTCATCACCTTTGTATGTACAAGCACCGTGGCTGCAGACTCATTGGGCCAGTATAGAGGGATCCAGGATGTTCTTCCTTGACACAGTGAGGTGCTGGGTGACTGGAAGAAAATGTCTGACAGACTGTGATCACCAGCCAGTGTGTGTTTACCACCTTTCAGCTGAGAAACCCTTTGCTACATTGCAATCATTTACTTTGAGCAAATTCATGGCAGAAAGGCACCAAAGGAAATAATCTAAGGGCTGTTGTGCCCTTACTGTTTGTTTTTACTTAGCAACAGGTAACTGTAGTGCTGTTGATCACATTGCATTTTAAGACTTACTGATTACAAAAAAAAAACCCAGACAAACCCAAAACCGTATTTTTCTACTTGTCAATTTGATCTTGAAATCCCTAAAAAATCATAAAAGAAAAGAAACCTCCATTCCTCCGTTCACCTTTTCTTTATATACATCACTGATATTACAAGAATGGTCTTAAAGTAATTTGAGGTCCAAAAAGGTAGCTTCTATTTTCTGCTAACCTTTATGAGTTTAAATAATGCAAGATCTCCTACGTTAATAAATACTTTAACCCCTTCATGCCGAGCAAAATGCTTCAACTCTTGCTCTATGAAGGTTTTCACTGGAGGGAAGGGAAGAACCTTTACACTACCTTTGGACAGTGTCTCAACAGATACAAAGTAAAATGGGAAATGAGAAATGGGGGTGAAATCCCATTTCTTATGGTTAAAATAATGGCAGACAGCAACGGTAACTACCCACTGGAACAGGTTCACTCATTGCAGTGGTCGATCCGTGTGTTCCGTATCAGTTCAGCAAGTACCACAGAAAAGCACAAGGCACAGGACATCGTCAAGTATATTTTTCAAGGATTCAATATGTAAAGATAATTGGTGAGCATGAAGGGGCTATTGGAAGGGTCAACCCATACCTCTCGTTTTCTACTGTCAGGAAAAAATACATAGGAAATACTAGAGGCTTCTGGTCAATTCCTAGCCTGCTTTTATTTTCACTCTGTGCTACTTCTGACTGAGAGGTTTGGTTTAACCAAGAGAGGATCCCTCAATCACTCAGGCTACATAAGGCACGCTCGTGCTGTCTTTCTTGTGCGTGTTTGTATCAGGACCTCTGGCTGCCAGTTCTGCAATGAGGGCAGCCCCCCGTGCTGGCACGGAGAGAGTATATTCATTGACAGGCAGGTCTCACTGCTTTTGCTCAGCCTGAGTAGTACCTTACTCTGTCAGTACTGACACCACACCCAGGAGGAACAGGGAAGAACTAGTGATCGAAGGCAGCAGGATTTGGCTGTGAAGAGGATGCATACACTTCTATGTTTTGTCACATCTTCCATCAGACTAGTCACTAGGCAAACGCATCTACAGCACTACCCAAAGCAGGTGCAGACAGGTAAGCAAATGAAGAATTATTTCAAAACTTCAGAGAGTAGCGAAGAAAGCAGGAAGTCTTGGGAAAACTCTAGCTCTTTTATAGGGAATTAAAGGGGGAAAGAATGGCAGTGCCTTATCTTTGTGAAATGCATAACCTGTGTGCATCTCAGATATAACCCCCATTTGACTTCCCATCCCACATCATGCCTTCGCAGAAAGATCTGTCACAGACAGGTGCCACCTCACCCCTAGCTGATCCCGAGCGTACAGGTGTCCTGCGATGTTGGACTTCCACAATGAATGTTGCTGATGTTGCTATTTTACTCTTTCAGTCATCTCTGACCTACTTATAAGCCGCTCTGATAGCCAGCACTTCCAGCACCTTCTACGTGTAGACTATTTTGGGAAAGCACACTTTATACTTACGCTTACATCTGTCACCAGGAGATCTATGGCCAACATCTTATTTATGCTACTGTACTTTGACACATTGTCAGGCTTGCATTTCATCTGAAGTTTGATGCTACATTGAAGGTCATGTCTTCGGTAGCATTTGGACAGGCACTTTTCTAATGCAGGCTCTGAACACTGATCCCACTCAACTCCAAGTGCACCATCTAGGGAAGGAGTCACTGCCACCTTACCACCCTGCCAGAACCAGAAGGACAAGTGAAGGAAAAGACCAAGGGCTCTCTCTCAAATGGTGCGAAGTGGTGGGGTGGCTTGGAAAAACTAGAACTGACCTTGAATAGCCTTTGAGCGGTTAGTGAGGACTGACCAGACATGAAGCTTTCTTTCTAAAGAAAAGCACATTTTGAAAATCTCAGAGAATAAAAAAGGCAAGACTAAGGGAAGGTTACACAAAATCTGTCAGTTTTAAGCAGAGCATTTTGCTTTCTACAGAAGGAGCAGTCCTTCCCAGAAGTCTCACAAGAGGTGGAGGGGGGCACTCGTCACGGCTGACTGAAAGGCACAGATTTGACTTGCTTTCAAGTAAGGTTGGTGCAATGTGGCAATCCATTTTTATTTGTATAATTCAGAGAGGATCTGTGCTCCTTCCTTTATGTTTTGCCTTGAGATTGGAACATAAGGCTAGACATAAGCCAGCAGGTTGCGTAGAAATCTGAGAATGGTCTTTCATTTGCTTCAGCCCTTTAAGTAAACATCTGAGTGCTGCTTGGAGACAAAGAGGTGCCCCCAGGAATGAGTTATGCCCTTGCAAGAAAAAATACTGGGAGCTGAGAGCAGATCTCTCTACTCCGAGCACAGCCTCTGGCACATCTGTTACAACCATGACCTCCTTAGCCAGGAAAAGAAGCAGCAGGCCCCGATTCCTCCCATGGTGAGATCCGCCCCTCATCCTGCAGCCATCACAGCGACACTGCCGTCTTGCGCCCTTCCGAGGCCAGTAAACAAAGGACAGTGCAATCTGCGACTGCTGCGCGTAAGCATACGCAGAAAGCAGAGACGCGTGAGCCGCAGCGCTGGTGGGAAGACTTTACGCCCTTTGGGGTGAAGAGGAGCTCATCTGTTTTGAGGGCAATAGTTTGTGTCAGGCCATGCAGGCTGACTCATCTGCTTGCGAAGGGCTGGACATCAGGAAGCTGCTTCTCCCTCGATTGTTAGGGACATTTTTTCTTACTTTTAACTTGAAAAGCTTTGATATTTCCCCCCACCCATTCTCCCCTCGGGTGTAAGACCAGCAAAGCATTTGCTATGCTATGTAACAGGATTTGATACAGTCAGATCTCCCTGGGATAAAAAGAGGAAACAGAAGTCACCGGAGTACTGGACATACATACGTGGGAACTGTAAACCCCGATGAGAACAGGCAAGTCAGCCTAACTGGAGTATTAACTGCAATAGCAAGGAGACAAAATGATTGCAAAGTCCACCACACGGTTGCATTTTAAATGAAACTCTATGTCTTTCACTGGAACAGAATTCCCCCGAAAGCAAAACCTTTTTAAGTGTGTCCCCCATGTGTGTCTCTTGTTCATGACTCCTACTGTAGTATGGCCATTGAGGAGGGGGAATATTACAGAAAATATTGTAAGTACAACATTATTTGTGTGGTTGCTTTTGGAGAAGGGAAAAGGCAAGTCCTTTACAGCTCCTTGTAGGTGCCACAGTCCCTTGTTTCAGTATTATCCGTCTGCTAGGGAGAACTGGAAACCCAAATGCCATTTTTCACGAAGAGCTAAAGCATCTCTTGGAGGAAATACCATCTCTTACATCCTCACATCCTGGAGACCAGGATAGCTGTCATTCTACATTATGGGCTAGCAGGAGCACCAGCTGGACATGGTTTAGGATAAGCCTGACATCTCCAGGGGCAGTCAGGGACTCCAAGCACACCCAGGTCAATACATGTTACGTGTTTGTCTTAGCGCCTTCTTAGGCGATCCCCAGTGCATTTCCTAAAAAAACCTCTGACCTGCTTCACATGAAGAACAGAGGACAAACAAGTCCTGGGACAAGGAGCACAGGCATGGGCTACCCAGTTCCAGGAGCCACATACGACGCGTGAGTGGCCAGAGCCTCAGCTGCAGTGCAGAAGCAGCCATTAGCCCCATTTCCCAGGGGAAGTAACTGAGGCAGAGAATGATGGTAAGAGCAGCCAACCTGGATCAAACCAAGCAACCACCTAGTTTTATTTTGCACCTCCTACATTTTTGTGTTTGACAATTACAGGGCAGCAATAAACCTACCGGTAGGATTTTTAACCATACTGATAATTCCAGTTAGCAGGCTTAGAAATCAGTACAGAGAGGTCTGCCTGTGGCAGACTAGTTTTACTGCATTGCCCAGGATTTCAGAATAAGTTCTGTAGAAATACGCAGATTTAATGCCGGTCCATTTCTATACAGTTCTTTAATATTGCTCTGTCCTTGGTATAGAAACAACCAGACAGCACAGCTCTAACCCGCAGGACGTATCACTGTATCACATGCCTGTGGCTGTCCCTGCCTGGCGACTGGAGGATCCAGCTGAAGGAAAACAGCAAGATTTACCTCGAGCCGCTTTACCCGTTTGTCTCTCTTCAGCCCTCGCCTGCCCCTCAGATGGCAGGTTATGGAAACTATCAAGCACGGGAACCTGTAGCCTGGGAGCTCACACGTGTGGCTGCTCTCCTGGTAGGGAGTTTAACAGCTGCAGGATTTCATGATGTAAATCATCCGGTGTAAAAATAAGGATGTTTCAGCCAGTTTTTGGAAACAATGCGGACCATTTTAGCCATGGCGATCGTCTGGATGGCTGAGAAGGTTTCTTGTGTCGGGCTCATGCATGGAAGTGTGGGCAGAGGTGGGATTATAGGGTATTGTTTCCAGTGTTCCTGCTTGCATCATAATCTCACCAGGGACATGACCCTGTGCTTGGACACTTGGCTGAGCAGCATCCCATAGGGATCTTGGTTCGATCCCTGTAATGCTGATTAAATACAGGAAGCATGCACGCTAGACCAAACTGCCTCTCCTTCTTTCCAGGTAGTCAGTCTTCATCAAAATCCATTCCCTCCCAAAATTCACAGTCAGCATCTGCACCCAGCAAACCACATCCCTCCTCCACACTGGGGCATTCATCCCCAGGGACAGCTTTTCTTCCAATTTTCTAAAGGGAAAAAATGGTCAGGTGCTGCCAGACCAGGAAAAAATCAGAATACCAAAGCTGAGCACAAAAACCATGTTAAACCTCGTTTGCCCCAACCCGTTTTTAAAGCATCCGGCACTGCAAGAGATATGTCATCCCCAGATATGCTTTGCAGGCAGGAGGAATTGATGTCATTGTAGCATCAGGCAGGACCCCATGAACTATTGCCCTTTTATGACATCTTAAGACACAATGCAAATGACATCATACACTTGAGAAGCATTACATTTTCACCTATTCCTTTGTCTGTTCTGAAAGACCAAACTATAAAAATATTCACTTGGAAGAGATGGATGACAGGGTCGACATCTCTCTGCCTAGTTTAAAGCCTGGGATTTCCTGGAGCTGGAAACCCTTTTTGAACTGGAATTGCATCATGCTAGAAAATTAACAACCAGGGGATTCAAATGCCAAGACGTAGGATTCCAGCTGGAGATCCTTTTGTGAATCCCATAAACACTGCAAGGTGGGCAAAAAAAAATGTATCCTCTTCTGCTATATGGCATTTACCTAACAGAAGGCACTGAGCCTAAAAAGTCAAGCACTCAGAAATTTGTTTGGAGGGAGAAATTAAGGTAATCTTGTCTACTGTAACAGTCTTCAATTATATGATGCCATGCCATTTTATTTTTCCTAGCCTCTATTTTTGTCAGTAAGAACCTGTTGATGCGAACACACTGGATGCCCCATATCTCAGCTACCGAATGCTGTGACTGTTCGCCTGTGGTGCCCTGCACCAGGACTCTTCAGTGAAATTCAGGAGGATGCAAGCACCCAAGGAGATCTCTGCCCTTCAGCTATGGAGGGGGACCAGTGGGTCACACCATGAGCTTCAGCTAGCAGAGGATTCTGAGGCCCAGGTCTTCGTGCTAGGCTCTGCAGCTGCTTTCTGGCAGCAGACAACAAAGGCTTAGCCCCATTCCAGACCCTGCAGAGAACACGCTCCAGCGCTCAGGTTCTTCTGCCCTGTTCTTTTCCAGTCCCTCTCTGAAGCAGGTTTCTTTACCCTCTGCCTCTCACTTGCTGACTCCTTGCTCCTTTTTTTAGTCTCAGTTTTACCCCAATGCACTTGGCTCCCTCCCAAGCTCCTCCAAGTCCACGATTCCTGTACTGTTATCCTCCTTCCCCTACCGTATCCCAGTTTCTGTGCCTTCCCCACCAGGTCCTTGCCTCGGACTATCTCCAACAGTCTTCCTAGAGAAAACCTTTGTCCTCCCTTGAATTTACACTCAGCCTATAGCTTTGGCTTATAAAAAGATAAATCAAGGTGTTGTTTAGCGATGCTTTTTCTGAGAACTTTTTCTCGGGTAATATGCAGGCACAGGCAGCTGCAGCTGTCCCTCAGCCAGCACTGCACGAAATAGCCTTGCCTTTATCCTCAAAGGTTCACATGGGGGATGTCCTGTAAGCTGGCATTCATTCAAGTCACTACCAATAATAGGTGCAATGTACTCCCCTTCCCAGGGGCACATGGTCACGCGTGCTAAGGTCTACCTTCAACACGAGAAGTGGATCCGAGTTCAAGCCGTTCCCCAGAGCAGAGGGGTTCTTGTTTTAGCAGCACCAGCCAGCGCTCCCATCGACTGCAACAGCTGCAGAACGAGCCCACAGGAGCTGCGCAGAGCTCTGATGGGCACGATTAGCATCAGTCAGAGCACAGCGCTCTGCGGTCCAGATCGCAACCAATGCCAGGTACATGCTGCGCAAATGCTTGGCATTTGGGGAATTTATCCCTGTGCAAAACTTGAGTGTTTTCTAACTTGTTTATATGACATTTCCCCTAAGAAACATCCAAAATAGTCACTTTCCAACTAATCACTTTTAACTGTTTCGGTTGCTATGAAGCAGCTGTAAAGGCATTGGGCTGGACTCTGCAAGCCCACACCCATCAGGTGTTTGTTCAGCTTCAAATCCAGAGACAACAACGTAAAAGAAGCAGCGGAGTACAAAAAGGATCATACCACCGCACACAACAGAGAATTTCCATTAAGTGGCCAGATGACACCCTTTTCTTTCTCCCTCCACTCAGTTTCCTCGTGCAAGCAGAAACAAAGACCAAGCACCAGTCTCACCGCTCCTGGACTTGGCAGAATGCACAAGCAAGAACCTCCATAAGAAAACAGTCCACGCTTTTTCCCCAAGACTGATTTTTTTTTTTTTTGAGGTTTGAATTCCAAATCCCCTAGTGTATGCTCTGCAGGCTAGAATGCCTTGGGCAATTTTTTTTTTTTTTTAAACTCCTATAGTCACCTACAGAATGCCTCCATTGCAGCCCTCTCTTGCCAAGTTACCGCAGACACCCTGACAGGTCGTAGGTTGCTGGTTACTCTAGGTACTTTGTTTGGGATGCTGAGTAGCATAATTCCGTTATTTCCTTGTCATCTCCTGCATGTCTTTGACCATTTTGTCTCAGGCTGTGGAATTTCTTGGTAGGGGAAGGTTCATCCACACAGCACCCAGCACTGCCATGCTCTGGGAAGGAAGCAGGCAATACAGTTGCATCTCCTCCCCAGGTTTTGCATGGAAAAACTATAAGGGAACATCGCAACTGTCCATTACTGCAAAAGTGACACCTCTCCATCAATATATTTCATATTTTCAACCAAATTCCATCTGAGAGCTCTTTGAGACGGAGGAGCAGATAACAAACCACTGTCCTCTTGATGTCAGATGACATAGCGAATCTGGCTGTCTCCCACGAAGGAGCATCACGTGAAGCAGCTCCCGTTTTACCTGCGCTTTGTTATCAGAGCTGTCTGCTGACACTGCACCTGCTGCTTCTAAAAAGTGGTAGAGGAAATCTTATAATATACCCAGCTATTACATTACAACCCATGTGGCATGTAGCAAAGTATTGCACAAAGCCCCCAGTGACAGATTGCTAAGTTATAAATAGGTGCAGGACCTACATAACTCGAGTGACTTGTAGCTGCGAAGCAGGCCTCCAAATTGATGACATTTATGAAGTTTCTTGCTGCAGCTGGCTTGCCCGCCGCTGAATAACGCTCTGTGGGCTGGACAGCAGCAGCTTCGCTCCAAGTGCTGGCAGAGGAAGTGAGCCAGTAACAGGCAGACTAAGTTAAAGAGACTTGGTGGACCATGGGTGAACAGAATTGAAGGCATACAGGTGGGAGAAAATTATTTTATGTAAAAGACTCCACTTAGAGTTATGTTCATAGTACAGCCTGTATGCAATGCCAAAGCACAAACCCCAAAGCACCACCCCAAAACGCAACCAAAAAACCCCACTAAACTCACTCAAACCAGCTTGTACTTGCTGGGGGACAGCAGCAAGCCAGCAGATGGCTGCGAGAGATGAGCCGAGGAGAGGCAATCCGCATGCTCCCAACCCTTATGTAACACAACTTCATATTTTGGCTGAGATTTTTAAACACCTTCCTAAAGCTAAGAGTTTGCAATAGCGTTTTCCCTTCGCAGAACACATGCCTCAAAGCCAACTCTCTGCCCAGGAGAAGTGCACATTTACACTGGCATGGGACTGGAAAGTCTCAGATGGGATCCAGTCACATTATGCTGAGTCCGTACACCTTTATCTTCCTGGCTATAGTCCATACCTTTACATTCTTGCCCTGCAATACTGGTTGTTTCAATAGCATCCAGTGTTACGCTGGTTTCTCAGGAAGTCTTTCTTAGGCGTTTTATTTTCACGTATGTTACACAGGGACTATAGATAGCTGAGTTGCACAGACATTTCCCGCATGCCATGGATGTGGGCACGGGAAAAGGCAGGTAGGGGTCCTTATCTCTCTCTAAGGTTACGGGCCTTACTGACCCAGCAATGACCTGCTGCAGGAGCTTATATGCCCCCTAAATACTTGTATTCTATTTTATATAATCATAGATATTACATCCTACACGTGCAGGCCCACCTTTTTTTCTTTAATCATCCCCAAATTCTTGGCTGTGAGTCCCTCCTTTAGCAGGAAGTGCCCTACAATGGACAGTGTCTTAAAGACAAATAAATTCTTGGTTTTCCAAGTAGTCAAATACTAAAGAGGCTGCAAACCAACTCAGTCTCGCATCCTCAGGCCAGAGACATTGTGCTTCTTTTCATAGATTTTTCTGCCTTCTTTTTTTTTTTCCTTTAGCCCTGTTTCAGTGTAAAATCCCTTCCTCTCTATAATTTGCCCACAGTTAATCCTTCTACCCTTCTCTGGATCCTCCCAGCTCCACCCTATTGTATTTCTTTTCCTATTTCAAATTTAGGATCAAATACTTAATCCTCTTTTTTTTTTTCCTTTCTTTTTCCCTCCAGGCTCCCCCAGAAATGTTTTTCCTCTCGATGCACACAGTGCTTTCAGCTTCTTGATCACCTCCCCAAACCCCTAACACATATCCCCTGCCCTTTCCAACCTACCTGCTGCCCTCTCCAACCTACCTGCCCTTGGCTGGATGCAAGTTGTCTAGTGAAGGCCAGGACATTTTTACTGAGTATTTGGAGTCACCCACCAACTTTGGCTGTGTCCAGCGTGCCAAGTTAGAGGAGACGGAGCAGAGTTTGGCATTGCACGCGGCGAGAGCGCCTGGAGGGACCATGCCATGGGCATGCTTTGCCGACCAGCCCGGGAGCTGGGCACACCAAGCCAAGTACATCACCAGGCTTATGCAGCCAACACACAAGTGGTTTTTAGAGAAGCTTAAATGCCCGCTGGAAGGCTGACAGACCAGAGCTTGCACTGTTCATTATAGGCCTAAAAATACCCACTGGGGAATTCAGAATCCGTGACATAACCGTTTGGACTTCTGATTTCCAATAAAGTGAGAAGGTGCTTTATCTATAAAAAACACTTGATCTCATGAAAGTTTTCAAGGAAACCTTCTGGCAGTTCCGGCTGTTACTGAGGTGCTTTAGATTAGGTTTCATACACAAACAAACCCCAACCATTTCCACTGCACCTGCAGTGTCCGGTGATAAATGTCCTTCAGCAGGCTCAGCTCCTCACTCAATTCCTGCACATACAACAAAACAGCTGGTGATCTGGGACTGGGAATTTTAGAATTATTACACAAAGAAATTTTTGGAAACGTTAGGACAGGGCAGATAGAGTTTTGCATCCCAACTTTTCCCACAGCCGGCGGCATTGCCTGGCGGCAGCTGAACACATCCTACAGCGGCTGGTCCTTCTCCTCTCTGTAGCTCGCTGGAGAGCAGCTCTTGGTAGCGCAATGAAGAGGTGATGATCCTGCAACTGTTGGGCATGCACTAGCTTAGGAAAACACCTTCCAACCTGCTAAATCAATGTAAGGCATTGAGCAGCATTTTAGCGACTGGGATTAGAAAACTTGGCCCTATTTCCAGTTCAGCCTCTCATCTGCTGCCTAAAGTCAGTGACTCGGCTTCCCTGCTAGTGACATTTCTCTTCTCTCTCAAAAGCCTTGAAGTGCTAACAAAAGTATGCAATGAGAGCTACTGAGCTGCTAAATGCAACTAACGCCAGACAGAAACAAGTATTTCTTCTGTAACTATTTGCCCTGTTGCTTTCAAGGCAACCTCATCTCACACACCTTGAAAAAGATGCAAAAAGGCTGAAGCAAAATTGTTATCTTAATCTGCTGCTAAAATATTTAGTGGGAAAAATCATCTCTTCCAGGAGTGTTTGCTGAGGGATTGCTGCTGATGTCTCAGTGAAATCTTAAGCAGACAGGCCCCGGTAAATAGCCCACCTCAAAAACACAAATTTGTAATCATTTGGGCCTCAGGCAACACCAGCTAGAAAATCGGTGGCAAGAGCTGACAGAAAATGTCATGCTGCTCTGCGTAGGGAGGGCAACTAAAAATAAAGTAATATCAAAGCTGAGATGACTGCGTCATGCTCTTCGGACATCATTTTGATCTTTCAGTGCAGTGGAAGTAAGGCTTATAAAATATAGATATTGTTGGGAGTGGCATGTAAATATTACAAGACAGAAACAGGTTATTAGAGAGAAAAAGAATAAAGATGGGGGAAAAAATTGAGACAGCCTGGGGAAATGTTCTTGGCTACAACTGTGTATAGAGAGATTTTAATTGGAAGAAGAAGCTTTTTCTGTCAAATACAGTGCTATGTTGTCATCGACATCCCGGCAACAAATACAAATACATGAGTCAAAACTCTGAAAAAAACCCAGAACAGATTAATGAGTCATTATCTCCTACAGAACTCCAAATCATGCGAGCTAACGAGGCGATGAGCTCCTGAAGCGTTCCTCTCTAGTACAGCTTTCTCGTTCAGCATTACGACCAGGATTTCAGCGTGAGCATCTTGCTCTGGAGGTGCCAGAACTGAAACGTGCCCATATTTTTAAAAACATTGACAACAATTTCAACAATTTCATGACTGAAAAAGGCTGTATCTTGACTCGATAGGTCAGATAACAAGGAAACAAAACCAAAACAGAAACCAAGTGGTTGCACTTCAGTACATGCAAGTGCTTTGCCTATTCATTTTGAACATCACACATGTTCAGACCACTGATCTAACTCTACTTCCTGCCACTTCACACAGCTAAAAATATTTGACAGTGAGATGGAAGAGACACATAAAAGCATGAGTTATTATTTAAGAGTGTTTTACTAAATAACCTAGAAATGAAGATTCCGCATACCAAAAAAAAAAAAAAAAATTAGAAAGCATTCAATAGTTTTAAGCCCCTTGGCTTAAAGAAGAGAAGTGAACATCTGTGCATTTGAAACAACATCAAAACCCTAAGCTGTAACACATATCACGGTGTGGAAGTTGTTAACTCATGACACATATTTAAATAAAAAAATAACAGATGATCGAAAAAAGAAACTGAATTTAGCACTAAGTAAAGAGGATTGGGTTTTTTGGAGGATGCTAAGAAAAGCAAATGATACAGGAACAGTGGAGTTATCAGTAATAATGAAGAAAATAAAGTAGCAGTCGATAAATATGTCTGTGCTACAGAAATAGGGAAAAGAGCATCAGCTGGTATCATATGGTGATGAAGCACTCCGTGTTATAAAAATAACAGCAGAAGGTTTAACAAAAGCTAATGTGGATCCAAGTTTTAAAGAGAGTCATCAAAATGGTTGTTTATATCACTAAAGCTGAACCTTTAAACCTTTGAACGTTGGGGAAGCTTCTGGAGAGTACAAGAACACGTATATTTTAATGCAGTGACCTGATTTTGGCCAAGGCGAGAGGGTGGCTGGTGTGGGGCTTCACAGCAGAGGCAAAACAGTGTTTGCCCTTCAGCAATAGCTTGCCTTCTGGACCCGAGGATGACAACAACACGAATTCACCTGGCACACGCCAAGCGGCTCCCAACCTGGACAGCAGTAAACAAGGGACCATTTCCAAACACAGGGGGAGTTTTGTGGGTTTCTGTAGAAACCAGTCCTCACCAGGTGTTACTACTTTTTGTCAATGACCTCGCAGCACAAGCAAAATCACTCTTGATCCAGGGTTACAAGTGCCAGAGAGATCTAAAGACTAGCAAGTAAGGAGCACCAGCATTGATACTTGGCGCCCTGGATTGCTGGTGAGCCGAGAACCAGGAAACAGCTCCTGCCCCAGCAGGGCCAACCGAACGCTTTGTACCCCTGAGGGAGGAACCCAGGCCATGGTCACCAGGAAACCAGCAGCTTTAAAAAAGTTTTATGTTTATGGGAATTATCAATCTGCTGTGGCTTACTGTGATCGGTGTATTTAAAGCATGCAAACAGGGGAATATGAAGAAGCCAAACAACCTCTCATTTGGCTCTGTTGCAACTACTGCTGTGTTCCATTCTGGTATCCACATGCCTAGAAAGCAGCTGAAAAACTGTAAGTGGATCAGTGAATAATGAAAACAGTGAAAGAATGAGGGATGCACATGATCCCATCTATTTCATTTATGGAAAAGAACACTGCAAATGTTTTCATCACAGTTTAATCACCAGCTTCCACGATTGCCGTAACTAATGGCTTTGGGTTTAGCAACCCAAAACACAGCAGG
>NW_010413338.1:35735-47691 GCF_000710305.1 Buceros rhinoceros silvestris | reverse complement strand
GCAGGAATCAACTAATGGAAGATGAAGCTAGAAATAAAACACAGAACAAGAGTGGAATAACTGATCATTGGGGTTACTTATCCAATACCTTACTACAGATCTTCCCTCACTGTGAATCCTAAATCAAGACAAAAAATGAAATCATCATCTGAAAGCTATGCTTCAGGTCAGCTCTTAAGGCGACTTTGTGTTACGGTTCATTTGGGGAATTGTTATGATCTTTGCAACACAAAAGCTAACCACTTACATCCCTATGTACTCTCCAAAACATCTCTGCTTGTAATCCTGAAATTAAAACCAGAAATCTATAGGATTTGCCCAAATATATACTTTTAATCCATCTGAGGCTTCTGTGCTATCCCCTGACCTCAGAGTAGCTCTGTATGGACCTATCTTTGCATGTCTGTTACGCTGATTGCTGAAAGAGCTGCTTCTTGGAAGCAGCGGACATCAGCATTATAATTCAACAGTTGGCTCAACTCCACCTCAGCAACAACACCTGAACAGGCCAGGGCAAAAGAAAAAGATGAATTGAAACATCATAAAATGGCCTTTCTACCAGTCTTCAATACGTTTACGCCTCTTTGGGTCCGATTCTCTGCTGAGATAACCCAGCAGAGCATTTGGTTTTTAATCGCTGCAAGCAAATAGGAGACTATAGCTACTGTATAACTGTGACCATTAAAAACAAAATTGTCAGTATTATTACTTGCCTCTGAAGGGATAATTGGAGATCTTAAAAATCAAGGCTTGGCTGACAGGAAAAATAATATAGAAAACAATTCTAATTGCTTTATGACCGTGAGTTGAAGGGAGAGCAGTGTTGTACAGGCAGCCTTTTTAAGAGAAGGAGGTTCACTGAGATATATATGACCCACTGCTCCCGTAGGCCGTGTATGGACAGTCTGAACGCCAAGGGTAGAGATTTCACACACACCCCTAGAACACTGCATAAAGGCTCCTCAGACAGTGCAAAGAGTGGAAAGAGGCAGAGCGTGTCATTGAGCAGTGATCTCTTGTTGCCTTATTAATTCAAGATCATACATCGTGTTCGGTTTTCCCCTCAATAAAGTGCATATACCTACGTATATTTCACGTGCCCACATAGGCTGGTTCTTCTTCGCACGCTGAACGCCTGCCATGAAAGTGTGATTTGCCATGAAAGACCCAGCAGACATTTCTGTGGCCTGAAGAGGCAGAAATCTCACGAGAAAGTCGGGATTCTGATCCCCAATTTATAGTGGTGCTTCTGCCGTGCTTCCAGAGATGAGGAAGATCTGTATTATTTTCTAATAGACCTTGAGGTCCCATATTACGAAAGATGACCACAACAGAACTCTTGTCCAAGTTTTTGTGCAGTCCCTCTCCCTATTCTTGTTGCAAACCCAGACAGCCACTGCCATGTTTTGTATCCATAGTATTATCCTCTGCTAGTTCAAATGAATTGAGTGCCATTTGGGGCAAATGGCAAATACGGCAGTCAGGGAAAAAAAAAGAAAAAAGGGCATTCATCTTTATATAAAGCTTCATTTAATGTCCTTTGAAATCAACATAAAGCCTTGCATTGACGTCAGTGAGCTTTCAGTCAGACTCATACCACTGTAAATGTAAATTCAAGCTTTCCAGTAGTACAACTCATGTAATAAAACACATTTTTGATGTATTGAACAGCACAATCAGACTTCCCTTTGATCATCCACAGCAATCTTCTTGTGTGGGTTTTAAAGTGTGTTACAAAGGGAGGCAAGCATCATCAGCCTCAATTTACAAGCAAGAAAGAAGAGGCAGGAGGAAACAAAGTGATTAGCAAGGCTGCCTAACACGTCAGTACAGAGATGAGAACACAGCACACGCCTCCTGACACCAAACTGGGGTCTTATTTAATAAGTCACACTGATAAAGGATCTAGTTTGTTACCAAGATATCAAAACAACCCTTTATCTTCCTAGGCAGAGCTTTCAGAAGGAATGAGCTCCAAAAGCTTCAGACACAAATTCCCAGAGATGGAGGTTAAAAAAAACCCAAATAATCAAGCAAAAAAAGGACACCCCCGAAAGTCATAAGCAAAAATGAAACAGCACGAAGTCCCTGTAGAGACCTCATGTGACCTCTTCGTGATTCAAAATCAGGCTCAGTCCCACAGTGAAGTTTCACAAGAGTCCTACACTTAACTGGGCAAAGGTTCACAGGGGCTATCTCCAGGTATTTCCCGGCTCCTTGCTCCTCCTGGGGGTGGGCTCCCTGACTGGATGACAGCTTCAGGACATACCACTGTGTCCCTTCTTGCTGAACAGGTCATCTCTGTGCCTCATCGCACATTCTCCCAAGAGGTGAGGTGACCCCCGTTCCAGCCACGTGGCATTGCAGGGTTAGCCACAGCTCCAGTTTCCACGCAAAGGTTAACTAGAAGTCAGAGAGGACCATAGCTCCACACGCAGCCTTACCCTGCCCAGCTGAGGCATCGCCCAGCCCCATGCTCAGCTCCCCCAGCAGTTAGCGGCTTCTCTGTGGGTTTGGCTGCATGATGCTCTACCCCGTTGGGCACCAGAAGCCTGCCACCGGGCTAGTCGGCTATGGCACCGTGCGGCACCCCTCCTTGGGGAGGGCTCCTGGTCTGGGGGGCCCTGCATGCCCCCAAAGGAGTGGGGGGAGGTAAAGATTCGGTTTCACAGCTGAAATTTTTCATGTTGCCATGGTCAGGTATAGCTCCACGTGCTGACCTTACAGTGTACAGGTGTAAGGCGGCGGCAAGTCTGATCGATTTGTTTTAGGTCAAGTAATCCCGTACTTATTCAGTTTTTAAAAACCAAAATCAGATTAGTTCAAATAAAGCACCTATCCAATATTTTACAGATGATTTCCTCTGCTCAAAACCTGCAGCACTGTCTTTTACCACTGATAGTGGTTTGCAAGCAGTTTGTCTTCCCTAAATTTCGAAGGACAGCATGAAGATAGCAGTATCAGATCGCTTGCCAGAAATCCTCATCACTTATGCAGAGAAAAGCCTGATTAATTAATCGGTCTTTATTTAAGCACAGAAGCGGAAAGGAAAACGGAGATACAGAGCCACTCCAAAACAGGCTGTAAGGAAATGCTATTTTTAAGATAAGACATCGGTTCAGAGTGCAGTGTTCGAAGTCAGAAGGGCTTAAAAACCATTTCTTTTTCCATTCGCAGAGCAGTCACAGCTAAGCACGCTGGAGCCCACCGCTGCTCGCACCTCAGCAGCAAGCCTCTTTATGTAAGCTGCCAAGCGTTAATGTACACAAAACCGCGGCGCGCAGGGTTCGCAAACAGGCGGACAAGGCTGGGGACATGAACACGCCTGTCCGGGAGGGGCGGGAAGAGCCGTGCACTGAACTACCTGAACTTTGCGTTGAGAAGTCGAATCTGAAACTGCCAGATAAATGTTCCCTCGGATCCGTCCCTGCACATCGGTGTGACGTGCTGTGGCAGGTTCAGTTAGGCTCAAGCGCTTGCTCTTACCTGTGTTTCTCCCATGCAGTACCACAACTTTGGTCCTTTCCTCCCTCTCCCAGCCCAGGAGAGCGGCAGTTACAGGAGGCTGCTTCACGGCAGTGTGCTGCGCTCCAGCCCAGAACGAGCAAGAGGCCTCTGTTTTAATCACCTCCTGAGTTAATTAATATCTTCCTGTCTTTTCTCATACGCTGGTTAGTGCTGCGCCCGTTTTGTCATCTCCCTTGCTGGGGAATGGAGCCCTCCTGTTGTTTTCTT
Source organism: Buceros rhinoceros silvestris (assembly GCF_000710305.1). Classification (NCBI taxonomy): domain Eukaryota; kingdom Metazoa; phylum Chordata; class Aves; order Bucerotiformes; family Bucerotidae; genus Buceros; species Buceros rhinoceros. The sequence goes on along the minus strand of NW_010413338.1, from coordinate 43,956 downwards.
CTGCTTCCCTGCAAGAGCACAGGTCCTGCCAGGGGACCGAGGGGCACTGCCGTGCTGTTCGCTGCACATCACATCGCCTTTCAATATTTCACACACAGATCCAGGAACAGCAGCGCTTTCTGCCGTGTCACAGGACATATACCACACGGCCAAGCTACCAGTAGAGCCCCCCCTGCCCCCCAGCAATCTGCACTTCTCCAGGGTGCTGTTACATTTAATCTTAAAATCCAGTCCCTCTCCTTCGGTATTTCCCATTCATCTAGAGGAACACAAGCACCCGTGTCAGGAAAACCTTCCTTTTGGGTTCTTTGGGATGTGCCTCACTCCAGAGGAGGTCTCAGAGGGCTTGGAGACTTGGCTGGCAGTGTCACCAGTATTGAATGCACAAGGATCCTTGATGCAGATGGCATCTAAGGTATCACTGTCTGGTTGACTAGGACTTTCCTAAGGAGGTCAAAATCTTAAACTATTTTAGAAGCTGTTGAGACACACTTAGTGATCTAACAAAGTCTGGGGAGCAGCGCTGTGTCCCTGTTTCACTGGGTGGTGGTGAAAGGGCCTGTTCACACCTCACAGATGAGCAGTTTTCCCATTAAAACAAGAAATACAGAAGGCATCTATGTATTTATTTGCAGCAGAACTTTCATAAGAATTGCCTGAAGCAGTATTAGGACTGTGTCTCCACAGAATTTACTAATCAAACATAAAATACGTATGTTCTTCTCCTGAGACTCGTTAACAGGGCTGGGGGCAGATGGGGCTGAGTCTGCAGTTCTTGATGGCTAGGTGGGAAAGGAAGCTTAGCCTACTGGGAAAGCTCGAGAATCTCTGCCGTAACAGGCTGTGATTTAATGCTAGGACAAACTGTATCCCCTCAAGTAAGTGTACTTGGACTAGATTTTATGTAAGTAAAACACAGAAAAGCCTTACTCATTCTTATGTCACTAATCCATGCACCTCATAATTTGCACAGAGTGAGGGGAGGAGAGGAAAATCCGCACACTGCTGCTTGCCAGCCAAAACACAACGCTGATTTCTCACTCCTGACATTTCATTAATTTCCTACAAGACAAGAGCAGAGAATTTACTAATACACATGAAGCCACACACAGACCCCCATAGGTATTTATTGCCTTTGCTCTTCAGTATCTGCTACATATATCTAGATGTCTAGGCACAGGCAGATGTAGAGGCACAGGATTTTTTGGCATGCCACATTTTAACAGCCATAATAAAAGGAAACTATGCCAGTGGCTGTTATTTGGGGACATCATCCCTCGATTCCTGCAAGGTTGAGACTCAAATATTTTACAGATCAGCATGCAGTGCCGTAATGTATTTTAAAGGCAAGTCAGTCTTTTCTCTGCATCCTTGTGCCTTCTCTGCTCTTGGAAATACGGCACAGTCATTATCTCTCCTCTTTCCCATCCCTCCCTCTACCCACAAACACTTCAGAGGCATTGAGTAATTCAGTCACCGCTTTCTCACAGCAGCCTGCTTACCCACTGCTCTTTTAAATAAGAGCAAATAATGAACGAGTGTCCTTGAGGAGGTAAGGGAGCCTGAACACACAAAGCACAGGGTCTCTTGGTCGGTAGGAATACAGACGCACCAAGCCCCACACACCCCAGCACACATCAGGTCAGCTGAGTCTTACTCAGGAACTTGGTAAGCTTCCACTTCATGAAGCAATGGATGTGCTTTAATCACCCACTGGCAGTACCCAAAAGACCGTCTGCATAAGCAGAAAAAGAGAATTAATTAGTTGCTAAACCTTTCCCAGGAACCACATTAGCCTCGGACTTAATGATCTCATCTGCTGGTTACTGGCTTTGGGGTTCTTCCTAATCATCCCCGATTCTCTTGGTCCCCTTTCCCTGGGAACGCTGCTTTTTTCATACACAGACACATCATTGCCAAGGCTAAATGGTAGCTTCCACTCTGTTCTAAGTTATTGCTCTGCAACTACACCATCGTGTTACGAAAGAGTCCCAGCACCCACAAATCTGCCTTGTTCCTCCTGAATTTGGCCCTGTAAGACTACAGACAGCAAAAAAGATCTGAACAAACATATCCACTAAACAAGACAAACCAGAAACATTTACCAGCAAGTTTCTAAATGTTCTTGCCCTTGGAAATTTTTCTACCGACTACGTTGTGGAAAGAAGATACCATCCTGGCCTTACCGCCCCATCCCCCTGCGTTTGGTAGAGGCGTCTCCCTGCCTCTTCAGCAAAGAGCAGCAAACCACCCGAATTCTGCTCTAGCCATCTCCTGCACGTGGAGCTCCGTCCCACCAGCATCTGTTTCACCCTGCCCGGCGGTGGGCAATGGCCTGTGCTGTCTGTCCTGATAGGTCTTGTTCAGAGCAGCACTTCCACACTACACAGACATCGGCGTACTCATGCCACAGAGCCAGGGGCAACCACGGCATTTCAGCTGGCCACAGCACTGCTCTGCTGCCTGTGATCTCCTCCCTCCAAGGAAAGGGGAAGAGGAAGATGAGGACTCCTCACCCTGTGGTCATGCTCTGTGGTAACCCTCCAGGAAAACACAGAAGCTTAGTGTATAAGCTTAACTATAAGCTTGGGGAAGGTTCAGCCTGCCTGTTTACCTGTTTGTCCTCTACAAAGACTGGGAAAATGTGGATTTGGGATCATGAGAACTTGCAGGAACATGACCAATGCCCTCAGCTCTGCTAGCCATATCAGAAAAATCATGTTTTGGAAGAGAACGAGTCATTTTGGAGCCTCCTGAGGAAGCCAGCTCATTGTTTTCTGAAAACAGGGCACTGGCATGTAATCAAAACCCCAAATCCAGACACTTGTGGGCAGCTCACACCTTCCTGTCAGGTAGCTCTAAGACAGCTGTGTTTCACCATAGCTGCTGCTGCTTTAGCCCCTTCTAGCAATGTATGCATGAAAACTGACGCTAAAGTTTGAGTTTTAGCCATGCTATAATTTACACTCTCCTGCAATTATTGCCATTTTATGATTTTAATTGTGATATTTTGATCCTATTACATCTAATTAGGCAAGACATGATTTTATGATGAGACTGTATTTTACATCAGCCGCTCACTTTAGTTTTCTGTGACACTCAGCATTTTATGAATTTTAATTCCCATTTGATTTCAGCTTTACTCCAAGCTGATGCCACATTCATAACAGAAGGCTGGATTCCCATATGCCCTTCGGGCTCCCAGCCCGCAGGCTCAGGGAACACAGCTCCCTGAGAGCAAAGGCAACACCAGAGCTGCATCTCACATCCTTGTGTCACTGCGGGTGAAGTCAGGAATGTCTGCAAACGTGCCACAGGGATAGAAGGCCAAGCACATGGCAACACTGACTTTAGTAACTCAGCACTGGCACTTCCTATACGCACAAAACGGTATCTCACCCTCCCTGAGCACCTCCCTTCCCTAGGAAAAGCATCAGGACCGTCAGAATCTCTTGGGAAAACTAACCATCATGTTCGGATGACCTACAACAGTCACAGTATTTGCTGCAGACATTCTCAGGCAAGGTGCAGGTGTCCCAGACTCAAGACTCTTTCCACGTCACTTTTGAAGCGCTGCCTCACAGTTGCATCATTTTCTCTGATGGAAATTCTCATTCCTAACTGCCTATTTCCACCCTTTCCAATCAGTTAGAAAATGCTGTCTCTTGTGCAACCCCAGTCCCAACCTATGTCCTCCTAACCAAACCCCCTTCATGATCAGCCAGGGACAGATGTGGGGAGAGGACTGTGGTTCTGCTTATTAAAGCTACTTCTTTTTAAAATGTCTTAAATTACCTTAACTAAAGAAATTTAATTCAACCCTTTCTCACCCCAAATTTTATGCCACTCAGAAACACCCTTCAGTCCTGCCTGGCAGCAATTACTACGGCCCAAGTTTGTTTCAGGATTTATGAAAAGGCTTCTGTAGATTCTGGCAGCAGATTTGTTTGTTATTTTTATATAACATTCATGGACTGCAAGTAATCACTGAGGGTGAGAGTGTTATTGCCAAAGAACTTCCTCCAGGTTGGCAGTAGCATGGTATCACTTTAAAATCAATAAAAAGGTAGCTCAGTTTCCCTGCTCATGCACACAAACCAAGAACAACAATGCCTTTAAATTAAAACAATGCAGACTGATCTACCACTCATTAAATTGCTTTCATATTAAAACCAAAAAAAAAAAGTGTATTTTAATGGAGGACTGCAGGTTCCAACCTACAGCGGGTTTGCTGAAATTCATCCACAACTAACTGATGCATTTCACATATGCCACAAGTATCTCTCAGCTTTTGGAAACTACCTGGCTGGACTGGATTTGATAAGTGACCTGATAACAGAGATGGACTTGATCCATCACCCTTCTGCTGAGCCACCTCATCGCCAGAAGCTAGAGAGTTAACTCTCAAAGCCAAATTAGTTTCTCAAGTAGAAACTCAAAGACCATGTTGTCCATTAGGAAGGGAGGAGATCACAGGAGCACAGTGCTTCAGAAATTGAATTTGTCAGGTCAGAGTAGCTTAGAAGCAAGAAATGAGGTTTACTTCTTCCCAACTCAGAAGTCAGTTTAAGTTATTAATTGAAATTTCAAAACCCAGTGTTGCTATCAGGATTGTAATGCAGTAAGGATATAAAAAACTCCACACGACTAAGGTAAAAAATATTGTAAAGAACATTAATAAAAATAATTACATTAAATATTTATCCCTGTATTTGCATTCAGAAAGAAATCCTTTAAAGGATTACTGAATAAGCTTGAAATAAAACTAGTCAATCAGCCAGCCTGTATGTGGTTAGGATGACAGAAAGCAGGCTAGCTAATTGTTTGTGGAGGGCTATTTCTGTGGCACTCAGTCTCGGGGTCAGTTAAGGAGAAGATGGAGGAGTAAAGATGAGCAAGAGCAAAATAAACACCACGAACTACCAGCAGTGGGAAAAATGTGCTGCTGGTAGGATGGAGTGAGTCAAATTTTAAGCATGACCGATGGTCACCACCATCCATCGAGTCAGGGACTAAGGAAGTGATAAAAAACAGATACTAAACATGACAAGGCTTAAAAATCTAAATAAACAGCCTCTTTCAAATAGGTACACAGATTTTTGAGTTGGACTGCCAAAATTAGTAATTGTAAAAGCATGGGTACAATGAGGCAGACCTATTTTGTAATCAATTCCATCACTCTGGCTTTAATAACTAAACTGGAATTTGAACTTTCACTGGTTTATTTTCTGGGTTAGAGGGGGGCTGATAAGAAAGAGAAAAGGACCACCTTTTCTGAGAAATACTGCATTCTGCCTGGAACAGAGTAATTGAGTAAATTGGTCAAAATTTACAAACGGAGTAATTGGTCAAAACATAGTAAGAAGGGAGACCCAGAGAAAAAATACTTTTCTTTACAAATTATCTCTAAGTTTCCATTTACAGAACAAAACCAAAACCTGAGGAGAGGAGCAACAGGAATCAGGTGTGTGGAAGGAGCATCAAAGCCTCCAACCCCCTGAGAGCTTCAGCTTTAGGCAGCATTCACAGGGCTTTGGAGATCAGCAGCTTGAGAGGTTTCAATTTGCAGGAGCTTAGAAGCTTTGGGGACCTCAGCCCCAAGGAAATAAAAAGGAAAATAAGATGCTTAAAAGGAGCTTTACAAACTCATCAGTCACCTGGGCTTGGACAGCAGACGTGGAACTGTAAACGTAGAAGCACCAGCCCGTCTCTCACTGACTTCCCACCACTGAGTCTCACCAGGGCGAGGAATCATCTCTCTCAGAGAGCTGAGGATGCCCGTTGTGCTCCTTTTGCTGGGTCACCAGCCCAACAAGTGGGACACCTCAGCCGTATCCTTCATCTTCCTGGTTTCTGACCTTTGATCAGCCATGCTGAATATTTGGACAAGTTCTGAGGTCTTCCAGGAAACCACACACTTCTTCCCTGAAGCCGCTGTTCAATGTTCACATGCAGAAAATGCCACTGTACAAAGACTGTGTGCTCTCACTCTCTTAAAAATTTACTCAAACTGCTAGTTACAGGGATGCTTCTGAGGAAGGTGGATTGTGAATGCTGTGATCACAGGTGTGAACAGAATTTTGCTCGCAACTTGAAAAAATGCTATAAACTTCCATAACTTAATTCAGAGGAAGGGATTCTAGTTGAGTCCTCTCAAAACCGAAACAGTGCAAACAAGACATGAAATTCTTTACATTTTAATAGAGAAATGTTGCTGGAAAATTATTTTAAGTGATACCTTTTACCTTATCAGTGGAATTATCTGTATGAAATTCAACAAGTGCCCCTGGTAGCTGTCCTGCAAACAACATGCAGATGGTTTTAAAAAATTTAAGCAGCCAATTACCAACTAAAGAATATAGATCTGAATTATCAAGACATTCAAATCCCTTTTTGGCTTGTTTCTAACCCAGCCTTGGACGGCAGCTTCTCCACAGGACTGGTTCTATTATCATTATTATGAACAATCTTGTTCTGTTCAGCACATTTTCAGCTGATTTTCTTATATTGTATTGCAGATCTTCATACCAGCTTCTACTGCTTGTTCTCTCTTATCAAGAGAAACTAACTTCAACAAGTTGCCTTCTTCCTTTCATGATTTTCTTGATTACGTTGAACATCAACCCTCCTATCATTGATCACTGATCATCCCTAGTGAATACACACACCCTTTTGCTGCATCTCCAAACAACCGAAGGTGATAATTATGCACAAAGGCACAAGAGTCATATACCAGAAGAGAGGACAGCAATGTTCTTCCCCAAGATGAATTAAACGCTCTGAATTATAAGCCATGTGTTGCCTTTATCTCTAGCCGGATATTCAGGCATACTTTGATTTCTTACTAGCATCTTGCCATAGGAAAACCACGCTTTCACTGAAGCTCAGAACAAGCCTGGCACTTCTTGCGCAAGGCTGCCAGCCCAGCAAAGCACCAGGAAAGAAGAGCTGAACAAGTCAGTCATGGGCAACATGAGGCTCTTGGCTTTCAAGCATATGAACTTTGATACTCCCAGCTTCTTGAATTGCTCTCTGGCAATTCAAAGCACTATATTGACTTCAGTTGCGTAATATTGTTTCACAAACATACTAATGTTCCTGCTCTCGTTAATAAGCATTCCTATCCCGTTACCACATGCAGCGTCAAAGTGCTCTTCAAGTGCTTTCAGGATGAACGCAGAGAAGTGCACCAGCATTTGCTCCTCAGTTCAGTGCTCCTTAGTTCCTCTTTGAGGACATCCAACCTGATTTATTTCATCCATGCTTTCTGTGAGGAGCACTGAGTCCTGAGACATAAGCAATTCCCTCCCCTCATTTTTCAGGTGAGGATGCTGAGGGTGAGAGTTAAGATCACACTTCAGTACATAAATGTCTGCCGGCCCAGAAAGAGGACCAAAAAGGAGGAAAACTCCCCTGACACAGCTGTCAGGTGAGGTCCCAGATCAGGGAGATCAGCCCCTGTTGAAAACCCTGTGCCAGCTGGTGGCCAGCTTTGGGTCAAGATGTGCTCCGGGGAAGGGCTGAGGCAATTTGTGTCCCCTGGAGTGCAAACACGGCATTGATACAGCCACAGCACCACAGTTCTTGATGTTGGCTTGGAGACGACAGTTTCCAGTATCCCAGCTCAGCTGGACCCTCACATGGAGGTTCAGCACTGAACACCCAGTTCAAACATGTGCCCAAAGTCTACAGCAAAGCAGGAGCCGCAGTTCCCATGAGTACAAATGTAAAGCTCCTGTAAGGCCTTCTCCTACTTTCAGGATATCAAGTGAAGGCTTTTCCCAGCAAACATAGCTGAGTGCTTCTAGTCCGAGTGCTCCAAAGCAGATCAGGCAAACAAACATCAGGAAGGAAGAAATGAAACACCAGTGTAGAGTAAGTTGTTAGAGATTGTCCTCTCAAAAGAAACCTTCACTTCCCTCTAAGACTGGCAGGCTGAAGAGACTAAAGTAGTAGTTTGGGAAAGCTCGAAACTCTGGGGAGCCTCTGTATGTCAGTATTTTTGAGATCTCTCTTGAATGCAGGAATACATAGGTATTTTCTACAAAGAGATTTTCACCTTCGCATTAAGACCCTGTTCAGGGATACACGTCTGTTTGGCCCCCCCTTGCAACCACGTAGTCTTGGTAGAACAAAAACATTGTCAACACCTGACCCCCAGGCAAGACGCAGCAATCTTTAAGTGCTGCCAGCCACTGACATGAACGTTTTCCTTGCTCAA
>NW_010413338.1:265-35569 GCF_000710305.1 Buceros rhinoceros silvestris | reverse complement strand
TGACTAGGAGTCCATGCTGTAGAACAAACTGTCTGAACAGGACACAGGAGCCTCTTTCTTCCACCAAGGCCAGGCTGGACCCTTCTCCTACCTGGCACGAGTGAACTTTTGGAATCGCCTGGAAGAGCAGCAGACACATTTCAGGATCTTAGCACACTGCTCTGATATCATTGACAGATCTGTGTCACAGTCACGACACAGGCACTGGAGGCAGGCCCCATGCCCCACCATTCCTTCTGGTGACCCACACAGACCTCTCACCAGCCCCTGAGGAGGCATCTCCACAGCCTCGGGGTGCTTCAAAGTCTGTAAAACAAACAAGGCAGTCAGGCCCCATGCCCCCCCACTCCTGCTGGTGACCCACACAGACCTCTCACCAGCCCCTGAGGAGGCATCTCCACAGCCTCGGGGTGCTTCAAAGTCTGTAAAACAAACAAGGCAGTCAGGCAAAGCTCCTTTCTCTGCTCACATTGACAGTTTGGAATTATTATGCATTGGAAACTACTGACACTCCTTACTGGAAGAAACACCATCATTTCAAAAACTGACTACAGGAAGCCATTTAAAAATTGGTTCATTTACAGATGGCTGAAAAGTTTTGACAAAAGTCAAAGCACTTCTTTCTAACAGCAACTTTATTTCATTTTAGATGAAATTCAGAAGATGATTTTTTGGGGGGGGGGGTGAGCAATTGAAAGGTTTTGTCACTAAAAAAGTCAAAGGGACACACTCCAACCTTATTGAAAGGGTCTTTCCAATTATTTTCTGAACAGAAACCTTATTAAAATTATACATTCCATGCAATGCCTTGCAGTTAATAAAATTAATCATTTTCCTAATGAAAATTAAATTATTTTCATTTTTGTAATGAATAAAATTGAAACATCTTATTAAATAAAATTGAAACATCTTATTAAAAAAAATCTCATCTGTTCAGGTTAAAAGAGTCACCTCAGAACACGATGGGAATAGAGTACATCCGCTCCAGATGACGCAAAGGGGTGCTTAGCCTTGACACCCAACTAGCATGGAAAGTTTCATCCCCAAATAGCTCAAGTTCAGCAAAGTTATAAGGAACTGAAACCTGAACCTTCTCATGATAAGAGCAAGGAAACGACAATGAGACCAACAGAGCCAGCAGGGTGGTGACAAAGCGTCTCAGTCCCCTCTGTAAAACCACAGAATTTAACCTTCATCACAAAAGGGTTGCAGGGAAGCCGAGGTGGTTCTCAGGTAGGCAAAGCTGCCAGCAGGCTGCGTGTCCAGCCTTGTCACCTAGCGTTAGGATGCCACTTGGCCCTAACTGGCTTTCAGCCACAGCATGCAGCCAGGCCCTCCCTGCGACACTGAAGACTCCAAGAGAATCTCAAAGCCTTGGACGGTGATAACAACGTCTCCATCACTTCCTGCAGGCATCCTGTCTCAACCCAGCTCTCTCCACTGCCCAGAGCAGGGACTAAGGTAGACTTTTGACCATACAGAAACTCCTCTTCTATTTGGGTCACTGTTTCCATCTCTGTGAGCCAGGCCAATGATATCATAAAGAAAAGCATGAAGTAAAACTACTGGTTTGTCCCAGTCTACCTCCCAGGACCCATTTCTTTCCGTGGTCAGCAGCTCATTTCAAGAGGTCCAGCTACCGACTGCCAGAGGTGATGTTCCCGATTCCCCATCACTCAGCAGAGATCCGGCATTACCTCTCAAACCCAGGTGAGGAGGAACTCTCACTTCTGCACCCAGTTTTCCCTCTGCGTGCCATTCTCTGCTTCTTACCATCTCCCACACGTGGCACTTCTCAGCAAAGTGGCTATACCTTTTCCCATCATTGTAAGTGGCTATACCCTCCCAGCATTAAAAGCCTGAAATTTCACCTTAAAGAGAAACACCATCTCCAGCTGAAACAGAAAGGAGAATTTTAATAGGCAAAACATCATTTTTCTATGAGTGTAGACCATGTGCTTGAGTGCTACTGAAGGCATCTGGCAGACAGAAACATAGGAGAGGTTAAAGAAGCAAAAATACTAGAGCATATTTCTTTGGGATGACCCAGAAATCCTTTTGCCCAGTTTCTCCACAGATGACCCTTAGTCGGACAGATTGCACTAAGTCATGGTTTCTCTGCTTCCTCACGTACAATGTGAGGTCATCCTAGTGAAAGCAAGGCAAAGGTAGCAGGAGTTTATTTACTTAAATCCCCGGTGGTTCATCCAGCAATATCCAGCCCAGTCATCCCAGGAAGTCAGCTGGAAGGGACAGTAGGTCCAGCGTGCCCTGGATGGGATGGTTTGCAAGCAGCAGCTCTTTGCAAGGTGGTGGGTGGGAAAGAGCTCAGCTCTGGAGAAGCCTCTCTTGAACTCGGCTGGTACCGATCAAGCAGCTGCAGCTGGCTGACAGCATTCAGCTGACACATTCCCAGCAAGATGCTGCTGTCTAGCCAGTCGTCAAAGCCAATAGGACATGCACAATTAAATGAAGAAAACAGACGAGGAAAGCATTCCTAGCTTTCAACAGGCATTAGCCTGTCCCGAAACCAAACTACAGAATCATTTTGTCGGAAGAGACCTTTAAGTTTCAAGTCCAACCAAATCTCCTGTCTACACAATACTTTGTGACCTGCATACCATATGGGTGCACACGACTAAATACCTACTTAACAGCCAAAACTGTAGTGCCACCGCACCCATGCTTGGTCAATGTCTTTGCATGACTTTTCTCCATCCTGTAACACAGGGTAGGCAGCACTCTGCATCCCATGATGCACTGCACAGCCTCTGTCCTAAACAGGAGCATTTCCCAAGTCACTATCAGACCCCAGCTTTGGTTTTCTTGTCCCTGTAGTCCCTGACACCAGGTTCCTACCACAAGGATTTCAGGATGATTGCAACAGAACTGAGTGCTGTTAAAGACTCAAGTTCAGTTTTCAAGAGTAGCTCACACTGTCTGTAGAGAGAAAATTTCTGCAAACACAACTTAGACTGAAGTCACTGAGGACAGCAAGAAAACACAAACTTGGCTTGTTAGCAGTGCTCGTTATAGCCCCTGGAAAAGCTTTGCACAGTGTACAGAAAGAAAGGTGAAAAGGAGAAGGGAGAAGCACAACAGCATGTGCCCTTTGCCCTGCAGCCCTCTCTGAATCACATCCTCTGGCTTTAAAGCCGAGGCTGTAGCAGTGTAAAGCCGTCCCAGCATGTCCAGAGCTGGTGGGGCAACAAGGGAGCATGGTTCCCACCACACAAGTGCTTGTGCTGATGGACCCATGTGGTGTCCAGCAGTCCCACCACTCCCTGCGAGATGCTGGTGTGATGGTTCACCACTCACCAGGATGACTGCCTATGCTGCAGGACCCGACAAACCAAAAGTCAGGGTTGCACAGACATCTTTGTGCACGCTGATAGTCTCCCAAAGTGCTGCAAAGCCCCTCCTGCCCTGGGTCATCTCTGCTGTGGAAAGGCAGTCCCAAGCGGAAGTCCCTTTGGGCTGAGCTGGAAGCTTGTCTCTTCCAAATACATCGAGAACAGAAGGCTGGGGCTGGACGTGGGTTTGCTGAGATCAGGGCTATTCTGGTGCAGACAGGCCACGTGCTGCGGATAGGGAGGATTAATGAGCCAGGCTGCTCATCCATTGCAATCAGAAACAGCACTACAACTATTTCGGTGCTGTTTCTCTGCAGAGTACTCAAGTGGCTTATCAGCCCCTTCTATATCTCTTGTAATGGTGGCTTTGTTAAATACAGGATGGTAAACTGCCATAGCTATGCACTGCTCTTCATTTAGAGCTAAGGTGCAGAGGACCATTTGCTAACGTTCATACAACAGCAGAAAGGGGTTTAGAGAACAGCTCTAGTAAGACTCCAGTGTCATTTTGTGGAAGCTAAAATTGCTCTGGCATTTTCAGTGCACATAGGACAGCCAGACACGGTAAGGACTTAATTTGCTCCAGCTTCAAGAAGGGCCTCAGTGTCTGAAGTTGTAGCTAATCACCACATTTATCAGCAACCAGTTTAAAGAAATGAGTTTGTGAGTAAAGGGAGAGAAGTTCTAGCTCCTGGGCTCTGTTCTTCACTCTGTTCGGTGACCATGGACATCCCTCTCATGCACCTCACAGAACCATCTGTTTGGAAGAGACCTTTAAGACCATCAAGTCCAACCGTTCACCCTGCACTGCCAGGGTCCCTAAACCATGTCCCTCAGCACCACATCCACATGGCTTTTGAACACCTCCAGGGATGGGGACTTCACCACCTCACTGGGCAGCCTGTTCCAGTGCTTTACAGCCCTCTCTGTAAAGAAGTTTTTCCTAATATCTAACCTAGATCTCTCCTGGTGCAACTTAAGGCCATTGTTGCAAGACAGGAGTGACACCACTTGTCTAAAGGATGAGGTCCTTGCCTCCTGCTTCTGCAGTGTTATTTACAAGCATGGGAGATACCTGGGGGCAGACAGGACTCACAAAGAAACCCAATCCTGTCTTACAGCCAACATACTGTTTCATACAGACCCTATAGAGCTGTAAACATGTTCTCTGCCTTGATTCCCTGACAAAAGTTATGTATTCATGACTATGCACTCAATCCTCAACACTCATCAAAAATCCAGAGTCAGAACTGGGCTCTCATTTTAAGCTTTCCCAGATTTTTGCTGATGCCACATGGGCAAGAGTTCAGTCAAGTCAGCTGGCAACAACAGCCCACCCAGAGTGCTTGAGCTTCCCTTTCAGGCACTGTTACAGACCCCAGCCCAGAGGGGTTTCTCCACAGGTCACCCATCAGTGGGATCAACCACTGAAACACAGCTGGACAACACACCATGACCGGGTGGTCACCACAGCCACTCAAGAAGCACAGCTGAAAACTGAGGAGGGTTGGGAGAAGGAGCACAAACTGTCAGTGTGCTACTTCATCCTGTTTGCCTCTCACTGGAAACGAATCCCTACAACTACTATCGGTTACTGCAAAACCTTGGTCTCAGATGTTGGAGTACCGCAAGACAGAGCAAAGCAGCGGGAGGCGGATGCACAGCGCTGCATTGGAACTGGGTGCCTTCAAGAAGGGCTTTCAAGTGGATGCTAGCAGGGCAAAGCTTTGCTCAGTATTGTCAGACAGACCTTCGAAAACATGAACAGCTCCAGGCAAGCTCCTCAGCCCAGCTGCCAGTACGTCCCAGTTTTTCACACCAGCTTCTTCTTCCATCACCCCAATGGATTTTAACAAATGGCCACAGCACGTTCCCAAGAAAGCCACCACCTATGCCTCTGACTAGATGTTTTGTATTGGTCTGAGTCCTGGACCAGAGAGATCTTACAAATCCAGTGTCTCTCTACTCAGAGTCCCTGCATCACAAACCTCCGTCCATCCTTATAGCAACTTACTACTCTGCTCTACAATGTGATCATCTTTAACTGCTCCACTGGCGCCTGCCAGAAGTGCAACTTGATACAAAACCCCCAAGTGCCAGACAGCTCCTTCATCTCTCAGTGACAAATAAATCTTCATAATAAATCCATGCTCTCCAATGTCACCTTTTATATATAGACAATCAAAGAAGCCAAGGTATAGCAAGCAGAAGTGTGAAGAGAAGGCATATGAGTCAAATTATACTTAACCTCTGGTTTGGTGCTTTTATCTATCAGAAATAGATTGTACTTCACTCTCTGATTCATGTTAGGCTTTTGTGTTTCTTCACTGTGCTGAACTCTCCACCTCCCAGATACAGCGATTTTTATCCCCAGGAGTAAAACTTGGTGCTATTTTTCCTTGTCACTGAAATGAACCCAGCCCTGAGGCAGGAACCGACGGGCACTGTGAGCTCCTCCCCGACAAACTCACATCGCAGCCTGGGAACACACAGAACAAACAGGCATCTCACAGTGGAGGATTTGAGCCAGGCTGGATCCAGCCAAACTCAACAGGAGTTCAGACAGCTTCTGAGGCAAGGGCCCATACCTCTACACACTCCAGGACACCAGCTCCATAAAGACACAGAGAGATGATCAGCCACAGAGTCCCGGGCGGGATTTCTGGCTGCACGCTGGGTACAGTCCTGCTACAGCTCACTGCACACCTGACAGGTCTCCCCACCCTGGGCAGCACCAACTAGAGACTGGCATGTAACTCAGCAGGTGATCGCAAGATGCAATTTTGTCATCCCAGCAATGTCCCTTGTTTCTAGTAATGAGGTGGTTGCAAGCAGGAATTGCAGCAGGAGAAGGCTCTACTCTCCCGAGGACAGAAGCTGTCTGGATAATACCCAAATCAAACCACGAGCCCATCAGGGTGGCTAAAAACATTCATCTGGCTGCAGTACACCTTCAAAATGACTGGCTTTAAATCGCTTCCCTCTAGTCTGAGGAGTGACAGGGTTGGAAAAGGTGCAAAAGACAGCTAAAGACAAGAAAGGAGACTGCTCCTCCATCTCCTGCTCCACTGGCACTAGAGTCCAACAGAGGAAGAGGAACACAACCCCTCAGCAAAAGAAGCACCCAGCTGAGCAGAGAGATTAAGACTGTTTCCAGTACTGGGAGGATGCTGGGGGCTAGCAGCACCTGGGACCACTCCTGGGAACATGGCACGGCTTGAGCCCCCTCCTTTTGCTGCCAGCAACACCTTGCTCGGGGGAAACCAAGGGCTTTAATTATCAGCTACTGATGTCAGGCTGCATTCAAATCATTTGAAACCTGCTCATCAGTAACCTCCTCTCTAGGACCTACAGGAGCAACAGGCAAACATGCCACAGGAAAGCAGATACCTGCTAACGAGACAGCCATCAACCACTTGTTATCTCTCTGACTACCTCCTTAACCAGTCAAGAGATCGCAGGCTTTATTTTTGTCCTCCCTACTGGAACAGCATCTTCAGTTCCCCAGAGGCCATGGCTGAGTGGGACCCGCGGCCAAAACGCTCCCAGTCTGTTCAGCACTTTCCCACACCCTTGTGTCTCCTATCTCAGTCTCATCAGCTCCTGCCTGTACTTTTGAACACACCTTCCTACGAGTTGTTGGCAGATCTTGTGACCATAGGTAACAGGACTCTTCCTACACAATTGCTTCATCTTGAAACACTCCTAGCCTGTATCTGTCAGGCGGGTAGGAGAAGGACCTTTGATTCAACTTTTCCAGAGCACGACACTTGTGAAAGGTAAAGTCATAGGAAACCTCAGAAAATCAACTGCCCCCACAAAAAGCAGGATTCAGTTTGGTCACCAGTGTGACCCAGAATAACGAAGCATACAAGGTACTTTGCATGGAAAGTTAAACAATCTCTAAAAGCCCAACCTTAATATCAGGATAGCTTGCAAGATCAATTAGTTGAACAGTTTTAACAGCGGTTTACAGCAGGTCTTAACATTCTCACACGCTGACAGTTCACCATTGGGTATAGTTCCCGGTGCGTAAACAGAAAGTGGATTCACAACCAGAAGCACCAATTGCTCTGCAAACCCTTGACTGGCTTTGCAAGTTGGATCTCAAGGACCCACTCCCAAGATCCAGGTCTGGAGGGCAATGCTCTCAGAAACAAGCACTCAGGGGTTGTTAAGGGTCGAGGGACCGATTTACGTTAACGGAATCCCTCCCCCAAGGGGAGAAATGGGGAAGAGCCAATTTTTTTTTTTTTATGGCTCGGAGTACGTGGTGCTCAGACAGGGGCTTTCTACTGATATGCAGGCACATATCTACAGTGCATCGTACTGGGTACCAGAAAAAGAAGCATCTCCAACACATATGCTCACAAGGAAGGGTTCCCAGGTGGCCTAACAGTCATAAAAACCCTAACTGAATTTCTCCTGCCCTCAGGCACAAAGATATCAAGTGATCATTGGCTGGCTTCAATAAATTCTGCCTGAGGAAAAAAAAAAGAAAATCGGCATTTCTCTACAGCCTGTCCGCCCTTGAAGGGGTTCCCAGGCTGCCATGTCCCGGTGGGACATAACCCTCCCCAACCACTCTCCTCCAGCCCAGCTCCCGTCCTCTGCAAAGGAACAGGTTTGATCCACACAAAGGGGAGGTTTGATCCAGCACGCTCCAGCTACCGACAGCAAACTCCTCACTCCCAGCCTCACATTGCCCTGCCCCATCATTTCCAGGTTCATCACGCTGGAGAGCAAAACCAGACAGAGCTTCTCAGCATGACGAGCACGGGGTTGCTGCGGCAGGGAGCAAGCCCCCACCCTCGTGCGTCCAGCAGCACCGCTGCTCACCCTTACCAGGCAAACCCGTCACACCATTTGCTGCCAGTAACTTATTCCAGACTGCAAGAACTAGTCTTTGGCTCAAACAAGAACCAAAGGCAAGAACTTGTATCGCTGAAGACTTAATCTCGATCCAAGGCAGCACGTGGTGGCCGAGGCTGAAGCAGAGAGGACACTGTCAGTCACGCTGGCACGTTTGCATCACGCTGGCACCCTTACCTCAGGCCATTTAGCAGAGGAACAAGGAGAGCAGTAACAGGGAAGACCGATTCTGAACCAAGTCCTCCTTCTCCTCGCACTTAGGAGGGCTGTCCCAGGCAGGCAGCTCGCAAGCTGCCCTTGCTAGATAACCTGTTCCCTGGCAGGGCACTTCAGGCCACAAACACCAGCTGCAAGGACCAACTCTTCCTCCAGCCCTCAGCCCTGCTCTAGCTCCTTTTGCTTCTCTGGCAAGAAACAAGGAGGTTTTCTAACCTCCTCCCTGATACCAAACAACCTGCACCTGCAGCTCATGGAGAACAGCTGGAAGAGGTTGGGCCCAAACGAAGAAAAAGGGGGAGGAAGGGAATAAGACCATCTTGGCTAAGGGACCTCCTTCCTCCTGGAGCACGAAGGCTCCCGGCCAGCTAACGGTAACTCCTCTGTCCAGCCACTCCACTCCTTGACCCCAGGAGCGGGCACAGTCCGAGAGGTCTTGCATCTGGGAAACACCTGCCACCAAAGGCATCTCAGCAAAAGGACCAATAGTGATTACAGAAAAGAATTAAAAAAAAATCAATTCCAGTAGAAAAATAATTTAATAAAGGGATAAGTTTCAAGAAAATATCTGTATAGTAACAACATTTTAAGTAAAATGTCCACAAAAATATACATGTCTAATGTGATTATACATAAGTTTTCTGACAGGTCCTGTTTTAAACTTGGTTCAGTCCATCTAGGTTTTCATCTAGGAAAAAACCTTCACTGCTATCAGACTTCCTGGGATATACCAATTTGCACAACAGAATCATATGAGAAATGTTTCTAGCTCATTTTAGGCTCATACAAATAAACTTTAGAGTTGGTAACGGTCCAGAAGAGATGAGGTTATACCACATAAATTAAAAAAGTAAATACAAAGGCAGCTGACTTGTGCTTTCTAAGGGACACTGTCGGGCAGAAACATCGGCCCTACAACATGAACCACACTTAACACTGACACAGCTGGAAAAGGAGGGGGATGAAGGAAAGACGGGCAAGAGAGGGGAAAATCCCAGGAAGAGGGCTCCCAGGAATCGTGGAACTGCTAAAGAAGGGGGCTAGAGAGGCCAGGAAAAGCACATACAAGACCAACATATTTCTAGAAACCGGACAAATCTGTAACAGAAGATAAGCTAACTGCAGGAAAATGAAAAGGACTCAGTGAAGAACGTTTATTTCTTATTTTTCCAAATGGCCACTGAGCTGTAGAAGTAACAGGTCTGTCCCAAAGAACCATCACCAATAGTGCTCATCCAGCTGAAGAGCTTCAAAACTGATGCACTTCCAGGAGAGAAAAATCCAGTTACAGAAATTGAAGGATGCAAGAGTACAGCAGAAAATAAAGAGAACATGTTCCACCAGCAGAGGACAGAAACAAAACAGTGAAGAGGAGATGCCGAACAAGATACCGGTTTCGTCAAAGGGAGATGTACACTGCAACAGAACACGAAACAAAAAGAACAGAACAAAAACCCATCCCATAGAAAGAAAACAGAAAACTGCTAAAGAAATAAAAGGACACACATTTTCCAAAAGATTTTTTGTTTTATAATCAAATTTTTTTTACATAGACAACTGAAACACACCAATATTTTGTGCGAAAAATATTTTTAAATAAACTTTGCTCGTTCTTGATTTTTGTACATTCCGATATACATATGTAACAAGGTTTATGGCACTGTACCCAGGATCGAAATCATATAAAGGAACGAAATAATTGCTCTCATTTATCCTTCCTGAACCAAGCCAGCTGCCGTTGCACTACTAGACTTTAAAAATTATTATTATTATTAGTGGGCAGCCAACTCTAATTGGTTTGAACACTCAAAACAAACCCCAAATTATTATTGCACAAGAAGCCAGTGAAGGCATATGGCATAGAATGATCAAAGTCCCTTACTGTTAAAACCTTACATCCCAAAATAGAAAAATAGAACTGGAACATGAAACACACCGAATAATTTCTTTTTCTTCTTTAGTTTGAGTCAGGAGTGTGAAAAGTGCCTTGCAGACTTTTTAAGCTGCTCTGATTTCCTTTGCATTGGTGAGCATTTTGCTAGGTTATCTTCAGCAAAGCCTCTGCAGAACAAAGGCCCTTATGTTTCAGGGAGGTTTTTTTTCTGCTTTGTTTTGGCTGTTCGTGTTTCGTCTTCAACTTAGGTTTCTTCAGTCTATGAACCTGCACAGACTACTTAGCCATAAACTCTACAAGTAGCTGGAGAGGAGGGAAAAAGAAAAAGGAAAGAAGCGCTCAATATTTCTTTGTGTTGTTTTGATTTTAAAAAGTACTCCTCTTGCTCCGAAGCCTCCCTGCTCTGCCGGCATCTGGGAAGGAAATCACGACATCATCCCAAACACGGCAAAGTTCTTGGATCTTTTAAAAACCTTTCCTTACAAAAAAAGGTTTTTATTCACAAAAAGCTTGCCACAAAACCCCCCTTGAAAGCTAAAAAGAAAAACCCACAACCCACCCGTCACTGCCCCAAATCAGGTGAAGAACAGGTTAACCCCTTCATTGACCACCTCCTCGCAGCTGCGCTGTCACACAACAGTCTCTACGCCGATCAACTTTGGTGTGAGGATTCGCGGTGTAACGCCGTTGTTCAGATCTTCTTCAAACTCCAGCAACTGCCCCATAAAGTTAAGGTTAGGGGAAATGATTGGTCGTTTGCCTTTTACAAATTTATAGGCATCCGTCATGGTCATCCGCGTGTGCTTCATTAAGTATGCGATAACTATGGTGGCAGATCGGGAGACGCCTGCCTGGCAGTGGATGAGGAGACCTTTTCCACACTGATGAGCTTCCTCTAGAAACAAGAAAGACAGAAAAAAAGTAAGATTTTCTAAATCATGAACTTGCAAAAAAGCGCAGTGCCATTAAGAGTAACTTAATGTGAAAAGTCTCTTTATTTGGTTACAAGCACAGCAGCATCTCTTCCTCTTCCCCTCCAGTCCATCTTCCTGCAGGGTTTCAGAGCTACTGACTGTGAAACACACAGGCCAGTCTAACACTGAAAATCCTGATATTCCCGTTTATCTCTTTTTTAGCCAAAGTGCACATTGAGGGACACCACTGCGCTGCTCATGTGCATGGACAGGGAGCATTTATTCAGCAGGTCGAGGCCCATGATGAGGTAGCTCAGGTTCCATCTCCACCTCTGTTGCATTACGTCGGCCTCTCAACTGCTCTGTTGTTGAAAGCAGGACACCACCTTTTCAAGAAACAGGTATTTTCAGATTCAGTTCATAACCATATATCTGTTTCAAAGCCCTATTCTTTGATGCTTTTACAAAGCTGCTCTTGAAATGAGCTTCAACGGGGCACTCTGCTGCGGTGTCTCTGCAAAACCAGGAGCTGGATCCTGTTTATACCCTGGCAAGACTTCAGTGGTAAGAGACCTCAAATTCTGACTCCTCACTCCCTGTGCATCAAGCTCTGTGTGTTTTGACTTGGTCACTTTGGTGGTGTAAAAAGGGGATTTGCCATCCCCCGTCTCTTCACGGTTTGAGCACAGCATCGCATTCTGCCACCGCTGCAGAGCTTCTCACTGGGAGCAGTGCGGAAAAGACACGGTGGGGAGGGACAGAAATAGCACCGCAATAACACACATGCTCTCCACCAAGATACCCTAGTTAGAGGGATGCACCCTGAGCAGGATAGAGGGAGGACAGAGCCCCCAGACCCACAAGCTAATAGGACATGATAAAGAGGAGAGTCACTAACACACAATCTTCATCTCCTTAGCTTGCTTTTGAAACAGGAGATAAAACTTTCAAGATGTGACACTTCCATCTGCTTCTTTTGCTTTAATCTACACGAGGAGCGTGAAATGAGTTTGCCAGTTTTGGCATGAATCCAGCCTCACCAAGAGTATGGTTCATCCTACCCCACGTGTTCAACCTGTATTGTGAAAGCATAAATGAGGCCAACTTCCCTCTAGATGTTTCGGCCAGTTAGTATTTCTGAAAGCCGAAACTCTCTAATGCATTTTGACACACTTTCCCAGAGAGCTTTTGATTTCACTTCCTATGGCTTTAGTCTTAGGGAAACCTGAGTTTGGCTGTGTTTTGGGGTTGTTTTTTTTTTTTTTTCAAGACATATTTGAAAGAAACCTAGGCCAATCATCTGCTGTTTAAACACTTCCAAATATTCTCAAATGCAATTTAAAGTTTACCCTGAGGAAGGGAAAGCTTTGACTAGTTACTTCCCCAGCTGGCTAAATTTGCTATGGAGAAACACTCTCAATGGAGAAATATTTGTTTATTAAAAACTAAGACAGACCCTCAAGCTATAATTATTAAAAAGGAAAATAAAATGGGTTTTGAAACACTTTCTAAAACTTTTCAGAGCAAGGCTGCTTCCTCTGCCCTTGGTAAGGTCATAAGCCAAACACTACCTCCCTTCTGGTTTCACGAGCTCTAATCCTGCAGTTCAAAGGGATGCTGGGTGCAGACATCTCCCTCCTACTCCCACAGGGCCTCCACAGAGCTTTGCAGTTTCCTCATGTAAGCTTAGCCTACTGCATCTCCCCATCTCGTAGTACTCAAGTTTCAGATTTTACTGGATTTTTTTACCCAGCTTCTCCCCTGCCCTCAGAGGACTTTCTTACACCCAAAAAGGGGTGTTCACCTTCCCCTGCACATAGTAATCAGCAGCCTGGGGAAGATCCCAACACTACTGGTAGAGCTGGGGTTGGTTGGAACACTTAGGGAAAATTTGGTTTTAGGCAGAGAACCTTTGGTCCTCTATACCAAAAGGATGAGCCCAAGGGCTCCTGGTAGGAGCTCTCAGTGGTAAGACTCAAGCCTCAGTGCTGCATTCCATCCGAACTGCAGCGTAAGTGGCCGTTTGACTCTTCACCATCACTGAAGGATCATGGCTACAGACCGCACGCATCACCACACAACAGCCCCCTGCCAACCAAACCGCAGCGGACTAGGCGGACAAGCTGCCTGCTCCAGAGCAGCGAGCACCTGCCCAGGTGTACAGCAGGGGCAGGTGGGATCAGAAGAAAATGCTGAGATTGGACCTCCTGCACTGGCACCCAGTCCCACAACTGGGGCCCAATCCTTGCTGAGCCTGACAGCACCTCCACCGAGCCAGCACAAGCAGGCTTGAGTTTCAGGAGCCATGTACCCACACCCTGATGCGAGGGCCACAGACACTGACGGCTTTAGGACAGGGAGGAAGACAGCTCTGCCCCCACTTAGCATGGGGTCAGCTAAGAACCCAAGCTATGATGCAGCACAGAAGCACGCTTCCTTTGTCCTCCACCACTGAGCCTGAAGCACCGGTAAAGAGATTAGCCCAGCCTCAGCACAAAAATATATGTCAATGTTCCCCCAAGCATATTTCAGAAAACCTCTCAGGACACATTATTGTGCTGCTGTGCCCATAAAGACACAGAGCAGCAGGGGAAGGTCCTCAGAAGCTTTCAGTATCACGTCTGACGTCTTCATTTGACCAGCCTTGCTTAGAGAGGCCATCTGGCTTCAGCCTGGATGATAACCAGAGCTGAATGTAACCCTGAACTGGGCAGCAGGTTGTGCTGCGTGGATCGTAGCAGTGTGGCTAACATTGCTGGGTCACTTCTTCGGCAACCTCCCCAACAAGCTGCATGACTGTGGTGAACTCTCTCACACAACCTACAGGGTTTAAAGCCTTATTAAAACAAGTTTTCATCACAACCCACTGATCCACACACACTCTGAAGTTATAAATCTAATGGTAGAACAAGTGAAGTGTGAAAGCTTATCAGTTTTCTCATGAAATTAAGTTAGGGAAGAGTCAGCCATCATTAAGAACAGTTAGTGTGAAAAATTGGCTGGAAGCCACTGCAGAAACTAGAAACGCAAGAGGAATCATGAAGAGGGAATGACAAAAGTCTCAGTTTTCTGGGGTTTCCCGAACTCGGAAACCTGGAGGTAGATCTCACTATCAATGGATAAAAATTGTACCCCCAGGCTACTTAACTGAATGTGCCAGAGATGAGAACGAGTAGAAACGTGAGGTGCTCAGCATTTCTGACAACCTAAGAAAAGTAAATACGGCCTTATACAGCCTTCAGGGTACCTAGTGAAGCAGAAAATTCACTCTAGATTCTTACAACAGGTAAAAAAAACCTCAGAAGTATTTCTAGTCAAGGGTAATTACCAATGAATTCAAAAGCCTCTTCAAAATACTGCCTGAGATTCTGCTTGTTGCTGTCAGTGGCCGGGAGCCGCTTGTAGTTGAACATGCCTTTCTCGTAATGGTACAGGGGCAGGTGGGTGGTCACGTTGATTACGTAGCCTATGTTCATCCTCTGCATTTTCTCCAAGTCCTGAGCATCGTGCTCATTTCCGAGGAAGAGGAAGGGCAGGATGGGGGTGAGCTCAGCGTTCTCTATGTCCGGCGTGGTGGGGATGGACTGAGGTAGTGTAGGGGGCACGGCAGACGCACCGCCCCCTCCTCCTCCCTCTGGGCACTCTTGCAGCTGGAGGGAGTTATCGCAGAGGTTTTCATGGTTCTGCTTGAAACCGCTGAGTCCTCCTGGGAAGAGAGACCAAGCAGATATTTTGGTTAAACACCCTGATGCCAGCAATGCTTTGGACCCACTTTTCTTTAGAACACATGCTAGGGCCACCAGGACTGGAGCTGGCTCTGTTGTCCCCACCACCAGTGTTGCGGTGACTGATGCTGGGCATGGCTGCTAAAAGCAAGGGTGGCATGAATCAGCAGCACACATTGTCCTTCTCTCCACAAGGCTGACTGTGCTGGGGAACAGGCTCACAGACAAACACGCCTCTGTCCAACACCAGTGTGCTGGGGCTGCCTCACCTACGAGCCTGTGGGAGAAGGCAGAGGAGGAAAATAAAAACATAAAAGACAAAAGGCATTTTTGCAAGAATGAAACATTGCTAAAACTATGAGCAAATGGGCTAGCAGCACCCCAAAGCAGAGCAGAGAGCCAGCTGGGACACAGTCTCTTAGCTGTACCCGTCCACAGCCAATTTGTCTGCCAGGAGCAGCCCTGCAGGGCATCCCTCCATCCCACACCCCCGGGGAGGGGCAGGGGCAGCTCACTGCTCTGCTTCGGGGAACAGTATGTACGTGTTTGTGTGGCCAAACAGAAGAAAACCCGCTCCTCATAACCTAACAGCAAGGAGGTGCTCACTTAACATGTGGCAAACAGCTCTCCTTTTTGTGCCCCGGTTGCCTGAAAATATCTAGCAAGAGTTATTTTTAGGACATTAATATGGATTGGGAAATGGATCCGGGGGGTGGAAGAAGTCACTTTTTTGGCTTGTGCCTCCCCTGGCTCTGTTGCACGTCCTGCTGGGTTTTTCAAGCAGGATTTTTCCCACCCCACCCCACAGACCCCCTGCTCCATTTTTTTTTTTTTCCTCCAGGAGGGCAACTCCTGGGGCAAGAAAGGCAGACCTTCTTTCTACACCTCATTCCGCAGTTACATCAGCCCCAGGCTCCCCACCTGCCCGGTTTCCATAGCGATTACACAAAGCACACAATGACATCAGCTGGCATGACATCAGCTCTTTGAGCACTAACAATACAAGAAGAACTACTTTGTGTAAGGCCTTTGGTCGGAGGCGGCGTTCCTGGGAGTCGCTGATGTAATGCTAACAGGTGGCTCCTCCAAAAGAAAAAGGCGGAAAGAGGAGAAATGCAATGAGATATCCACCCCCCCCGCCACCTCGCCCACAAAAGCGCACGTTTATGTTGTACCAGGATACTTGGAGTCATGCACCGCATCAAGACGGGCCAAGTGTTCAGTCTCAATTGCACTTTGTTAAACGCAAGCCAAAAAAAAAAAAAACCACAAACTCAAAACCCAGGAGGGGGGAGAGCTATGCTGAAGTTACTAGAAAGAGCTACACTAGCCAAAATAAATGCTGAATGTCACCATCCCAATAATGTTACTTTAAAAAGAAAAAAGGGGTTATTTTTCTTTTCCGTGCTCTTTCACAGTGATCTAGCAAAGGAAGACTTTAAAACAGAAGGAGCCACGCTGTCACATGGGCTCTGGATCAGGCACAAAGGGCTTCCATGCCTGCAGCTTGAGTGCTGCAACTCCGAAAGTCCACACGCCTGCCCATGCAGCAGTCCCTGGGAGGGTCCCATCTCAACGTGCTACGTGATACTCAACGGGCATGAGGCACCCAGGCCAGGTTACAACCATCTGAGCCCCTCTAATACAAGCGTCCTTTTTAATGTCCAGACTTCTGTCCTTTGCATGCTGCTAGTAACTCGATTTCCCAGAAATCCTTGAATTGCCCACGAAACGCAGAGTATTTCCCCCTCCTCAAAGGCACGCTTGTCTTCAGCTGTTTACAGGACACAGAGTAAACAGATCTGCCCTAAAGATGTCTACCCGTGAAGTTGTTACGGTAGGAGAGCTGAATGGAAAGAAGAGCAAGGACAAAAATCTGAGCTCAACTGACAATGGCACAGAATCACAGAATCATCTGGTTGGAACAGATCTGGGTTAAAGGCTAAGCAGTATTCCCATCCTTCTGCACAGGCAAGCAATCCATTCAGCTTAAATACTGCTGTTTAAACAACAATCAGAATGTGCTGGGATTCCCAAGAAACCCCTAGGAAAATATGTTGATTTAATGACTCCAGGGAGAACACTCATTTCCTCAGTGTCCGGCAGCCAGACAGAGGCACACTGACAGCATGGCAGATGCCACCCTGCTTCAGCAGCTGCCTTGAGAGCTGGCAAGTCCAGAGCAAGCTCTTTCCTCAGCACCTATGTTCTCCTTTTGAGGTGTCTGCCTGCCCTGTTGGCCAGAAGACACTAGTACTCCTCTTACCAGTTCCTCCTCAGTGCGAGCTTTGGTCCTGCAGCTAAGAACAGGGAGGAAAGGACAAGAGACCATTACATTGTGCAGAGCTCTTCTGTTATCGCTGTACCCAGAAGAGATCAAGAGGTGCAGGGCAATCCCCACAACTCCAGCAGGAGCACCAGGTCAAAGGATAGGAAGACGACCCTAAATACATCATCTGGAAGATGCTCCAAAAAGTGCAGTAGCCAAATACACAATAGCTTCACTCACAATTTCTTTTTGGTAATTGACAGTGAAGAGGTCACCTTTCCCAATACCATCCCAAATCCCCTCTCTCCTTGCTCTCCTCCCTCATGTGGGTAGGCAGTTAAAAAGTCAGTTCAAGCAATATTTAAAGTACCATAACCAAACAACTCTCAGAGCAAATGCCCCTCAAACAACATGTTACTGGGGAGAGGATTACTAACCTGAGCTGGCTCAGACACGTGAGCAAGGGAGGACTGGACAAGAACACTGAATCCCAGAAAGGTTGCAGCCATGAAGGAGAGTTGAACTCTAAAGCCAACAGCAGGATCCGCCCTGCGGTACAAGTCACGCAGGTCCCAAAACAGGATCCAGACACCTCACGAGTACTGTTCCCTTAGTCCACTTTCGCCACACTCACCATACACAATCCTGGCTCCTAGCTGGTTTATGAGGCACTAGGGTAATTTAAATGGATCTTTATGCATGCATGAGCTCCACTTATTTCTAAAGTTTGAGACTACTTTCCAAAAAAAGGTCCAAGCAAAGTTCATTATGACCAGCCAGAGAGAGTCAGAGGGACGGACTTTCCACACGAAGGTAAACACAACGTGCAGGGTATTGAAGTGCATCTGTATTCCTTTGTCCAGCAGCTGCTCTTTCAGTGTTTAAAGTCTTCATGCAGTATGGGAGAGAAGAGCTGTACCCAGAGAGGAGGCCAACACACACCCACTGCAAGCCTGGTCTGAGCCGATTCATTAAACTCAGCAAGGACCAAGACGTATCACTGCTACCGACAGCAACTCCAGATCACAAGAAAGCTCAAGGTATGGATGCAGAGACTCCACTCGCGGTTGTAACAGAAGACATTTTGTGGTTGAAGCAGCTCAAGCCTTCACAAACCTGAGGCATGAAGGAAGTGTTACAGAGGGCAGTAACAGGGAGTGTGGAGAAGCAGCACAACCTGGCAGAGCCTCTGACTAGCACAAAAGTAAGCTGCATTTTAAAAGCAGTTTTTTTAAAAAGCCTTCACCATATACAGGCAGCCTAAGCAGAGAGGCAACGTAGCATATCCACCAGGAAAGACCATCAGCAGGCCCAGCAGTGCTGTTTGAAGGACAGCCGTGAAGCCTAGACTCAGCTGTGTGGCCACCTTCAGTGAGAAACCAAAATGTCAGCAGCTAGATAAGCCACCAATGTTCACTTCTACAGAATCTCACACTTGTAACCTGTTGCTTCTAGTTTTAGACATGTCACAAGGCTTTAATAAGCAAAGTACAGTAAGAAGCCCAAACTGCCCAGCCAATCTGACGCAGCCCACGCATGGATATGGAGAACATCCTGAATGCCATTGTGCACACTCTGTGTCCAGCTGCTGGGCAGACCTTCAGGGAGACCTGAAACCAGCCAAATCCAAATGAAGGTGGACATGCAAGGATACCCAGCGCAGAGGGGAACCCAAAGTATGGAATGAGTGAAGCAGGACCCTTCACGGCAGATGGCCTTGCCTGCTGTCTAGTGGAACACAAAGAAGACTGAGGGCTCTTGCCCACCACTGATGTAAGAGCCAGATATTTCTGTAGTTATCAGTGCACGACATCTTCCAGCATCCCACCCTGCCAGAACAGTTAGTGAGCAACAGACTTTGGGTTGTCCAAGACCTCAAAACCTGTAGTAAGTTTTAAGCGAGCACTGTACATGCCCCAGCTACTCACATCTGTTTGTTGAACCTTCTTTGCAGCCATCTACCCATAAACATCTCACTTAACGCTCCCCAAAATCCCCTGCTGAGCAGCACCCAGACAGCAGCTGCACACAGATTTCCCAGCTCCAAAGCCACCCAGGAGCCCGGGGCTTGCACCAGCGCTACGAGGCCAGGTGAGCAGCTGGACAGGAGCCAGAGCAGCTCCGAACAAACAAATGACGACAAGCAGCATGGTGCTTGCTTGCATAAAAATCATGCCAGGCATGGTGTCTGTCATTTGCTAACAGAAGAGGGCAAATTCTATGCAAAACAGGCACAAAAGGTACGGCAGGAACTGGGCAAACAGTTTTTACAGGGGACTATGACCTTGCAATAGAACCAATGATCTTCGAAGAAAGTGAGAAAAACAAACCTTACCTGCACACAGCTGGGGTGTTTGTTTGCTTTTGTTTGCTCACCTTTAAGGGAAGACTGAGAATTAAAGTGCAAGGGGTACAGCAACCGCTGCCGCCCTCCTCTGTGTCGTCTTTGGCACCTCTTTCAACCACCACTGCTGCTTCAGGGCTCCACGACTACATGCAAACCAGGATGTGGGTTTACAACGTTTTGTTAGATTTGCAATGTGCTTCTCTCCTGGAAACAGGCTCCTACCCACCAGTAACGGAAGTAAGTGACCCTGTTCCCTCTACAGGGAGAGAGCTTATAGAGAGGCAGTTACCACAAAATACCCTCACCATAAAGCAACACCTTTGCATTACCTCATCGGCGTGGCCATACTTTGTTCTGAGCGTGGCAGGTACTGGGTGTTCCCGCTACGACTGCGAACAGGAACGTATTTTTATACATGACAGACTGCAGATGCGGGATCCACATTTAGACAGAGCACGTGGTCCTGGGAGACAAACAGACCTTTTATACAGCTTTCAAAGCTGTCCAGGCAGATTTCTGGATCTGCTCATCCTCGATTACAATACCACAAAACCATCTCAAAAAAAAAAACCCCAAAACACACACACACATGCGCAATAAGAACAGAAATCCTAGGACGCTGTGAAATATCAGCAGAAAAGACGTTTGGTCTGTAACTTCCCCTCCTCTTGAGTTGCTGGGCTCGTGTGGGGGGAGCAGCAGAGAATTTGGCAATGTGGGGGTTCTGGCCACCAAAAGCTTCGCTCGCTCCAGAATGAAGCCAAGTGTTAAAACACCCACTCAGCACGCGCCCCGTCAGGACCGACACAGCAAACCGAGCCCCTGCGGCTGCGTTTGGGAGTGTTTGAGGTCGAAATGGTACAGTGAACGCTTGGGGCGCAGGATGGGGACATTCAGACAATTGGTGCGTATCTGTTTAAGATGACGCTTTGAATTTGTGCAAGTACAGCCTGTTCCTTTAAACCTGTGACCTCATTTATTTACATTACTGCAGAAAAGCACTGCCAGAAGCAACAGCTGATGACAGTCTCATGTATTTTTCCACTAAGACAACAATTAAACTGCTCCTGTGTTATTAATGAACAGATGACTTTGTGTCAAGTTAATTCAAAGTGCAGGATGCCTCAAGGTTAAGCAAATGTGACTTCAGCATGTAAAAATAGAGGCCAGGTACTGCCCAGACACTTCATCCACCCAGTGCTGTGCCCTTCTTCAGCCTGACGGGAGGGTCCAGGACCCATGGCCATGCCGTGTCACCATCCATACCCAAAGGTCCTGCTGCAGGGTGTCACTGCTTTAACGACAGCGTTTGGGCTGCCTCTGTACCACGGGCAGGACATGCTATGGACCCCAGGACCACGCTCGAGTGAGGTGCACTTACCTTTGAGCACTGTGCTTGCTTATCCTTTTCCCTTATTGTCACACGTTCTTCCCCTTCGGCTCAGGCTACAGTCCCCACCGGCTTCACTGCGATCCTTCACACAACGGGTCTGCAGAGGGCTGGGGCTGGCTGAGCTTATTTGGAGGCAATGTCTCGTGCCCCGGTCACTTGTCTATGGTAGGAATGCTTTTCTAGGCAAGGTGAGTGAACAAGCTCCAGCACAAAGGTGCTCCAAGGGACAACGCTCCTCTCTAGACACAGGTACGCTTCTAGCAGCAAATTCATCACAGCTTGCTTCCTTCCACAAAGCAAAAAGGAGCTGTACAGGCTGAAGCAGAACTCAGCCAGCACAGGCCAAATCCACTCCCAGGATGTGGACAACCACCCAGACCATCTCTTCATATCACCAACCAACACAGCCATGTCTGCACAAGTTCACGGCTGTGCACAAAGGATCCTGTACCTGGGCCATAACCAAACCAAAGGCCCACCACCTCATCTCCAATACAACTAGGTGATGTGGAAAGAGTAAACACAGTGGAAAAGCACCCAAGTCTCCATATTTCTTCTGCAATACTCCCTTAGCCTCAAGCAGGGGTAGGTCTAGAGGGTTCCAAAGGCACGAGGAGGGAGGGCATGGAGGCACTGGGGGTGCACCCACAGAGCATGAGAGCTAAGACCACCTTGCAGTGGAAGATCTAGCTATCACACTTTGCCAGAGCTGTTCCTAACACCATTTTAGCCATAGCAAAGATGGCTCATGGTGCAATCGGGGACCATTCTCTGCTCATCCTGAAGTACTGAAAGAAGGGACAGTCTAAGTTCCTGAACAGTACAAGACAGCCACTTTCCTTCTCCAAGCAGGGCTCTGCTCACTGTGGTGAAGAACTGTACTTCCCACACCTCTTCTAGAGCAATGGGGCTAATCCAAGTAGGTCACTGTAGGAGTGTTCCTACTCCCCAAGACATGGCCTTCTCCTCAGCA
Source organism: Buceros rhinoceros silvestris (assembly GCF_000710305.1). Classification (NCBI taxonomy): domain Eukaryota; kingdom Metazoa; phylum Chordata; class Aves; order Bucerotiformes; family Bucerotidae; genus Buceros; species Buceros rhinoceros. The sequence goes on along the minus strand of NW_010413338.1, from coordinate 13,613 downwards.
CAGCTGCTGCTCACTGCTTCAGAAAGCTTGACACAGCTGAAAATACTGTATTTGGCCCACACAGCAGGAAGCTGAAGTGAGAAGGGCAACTCCCTTCTGTCAAAAGGGGTGGGGACCTATCGAACCACACTAACCCAGGTGACACTACCAGTTGCTACTTTGGTTTCAAGGAAATTGTGGTTTGGTTTTAAAACACTGGAGGGAGATTTATGTGAAGCCAAGCCCACAACAGAGGGGAGCCCATCCTTCTGCAGCACAAGAAGACCACAGTGACACCAGGACTGCTTTATACATTACTGCTGTTAAAGAAAGGGGGGGGAGTTAAAAAAAAATCCATCCTGTTAAAAAGTAAGTACCCACATTTATCTCAACAACCCACACTGCCTCCCTGTTTCCCAAAATCAAAGCTATAACCAGGAGCTTTTCTACTTCTATTGCTAGTAGCAAGTAGAATAGCTCTGACTTTCTGGTCCTATAAACTATTTCTCACCTGTCCACAGGAGGTTCGAAAGATCCATCGCAGGGTTTCTTTCCCTGTTGCCCACACTGCATTCAGCATGCCAAAAAAGATTAAACTTTAAACAAACATAAAACAGTAAAAGTAAACATAGTTCATAAAGAACAGCTTCCACCTCAATACACTCAATCTAATCTAGTCGCTCCTAATCGAGCTGCCAGCGGCACTTCAAAAAAAAAAAAAGGCAAAACCCCGCATTCCAGACAAGTTGCAAGGTCAGGTTTTTTCCATGTGGGAACTATCCTGAGAGGTTGTTTTGTACACAAATTCCGGCCTAGAGGACTTACAAGCACATCCTTGACACAGCCGCTCTGAGGTCTCTTTAGAAGTCAAGAGTGTGATGCCAGATGAAGAGGAAAGGTTTCCTCTCAGCATCAAGGCACGTGCATGCCCCTTTGCGTGTTACTCCTCCAGCTCAGGCCCCTTGCCACAGCACATCCTCTCACTGGAATTGCAGTCCGTGCTTTTATTTTGCACTTTGACACCAGGGACAGCCCAGCCAGCTGTCCTAGGAAGCTGTCTGAGGAAGGCAGGAGAGAAGTTGCTGAAAAACCCTCCCTTCCGCTGCTGGGCTGTGCCAGGGATGCTGGCTCTGCCCAGCTCCACTCTGCTCCTGCCATCCCACCACTGCCTACTCTCATCCACATTGTCACCCGCAATGCCTCCCACACCTCACATAACTTGCTTCCTTCCACCATCAGCTCTCAACCCCTCACTTTTCTTCTTGGGAGCCACTACATCATCCAAATTAGTTCCTACTAGAAATAAATAGTGTTTTTAACCTGCCACTAGGAAACCTAGTCTCGAGATTTCAGTTGAGATTTTTTTTTTTTCCATAAACTGAGTTTTTCCTCATTTTTTTCCCCCCTAAACTTTGAGCCCAGGCTATTTATGTAAATGCCACATGTCCCTTCCCTACCTTATGTGCCAGCTTTTACAAGAGAAGCCTCTAACTTCTGGACTACTCGCCAGCCTGTCCAGAAGCCCCTGTGTATACTTCTGGACCACACCTGTGAATTCAAGACACTTTTTTTCCAGTCTGTAACTGGAAATCCCCCTATGCTGAATGACTACAGAGTTTGTCCATTTGAAGGGGGTGGGGGGAAGAGAGTATTCACAGGAAAATAAACCACATGACAGCACCCTTCAAAGTGCTATGACATCCTTGGGGAGCAGTCAGGAAGGTCAAAGAGGAGAAGGGCTGCTCTCGATTTTGGTACAAGGATTAAGCTATACAAGAATGTAATTAGGAAGACTACAAGAAACCCACATCCCAAAACACACTACGGCGACAATTCTGCAGCCACAGACAAGGACTGGACTCACCCTCCCTGGAGGGCAAGCGTTTATAGCAGTAACTCAAAATTAGACACATTACAACTTCTCATAGCAGAAGTATGTGTTCCCGTGGGGATGTCGGCTAACATGAAGTCCAATTAAATAATCACTGGAAATGTCAGTGTAAACCCTGAAGGAATACATACTTCTACTGTGAAATGCTCCCCCTGGAAATCATATTAACAAAAAGGTCATCAAGAAATGCTAAAGCTATGGACAAAGGAGGCAGGGGAAGTGAGGGGGGAGGGAACATAAACTATTTTAGTGCAATAAAGATACCACAAATGGTTTCATAGCGATAGTGAGCTACAAGTCCATTTTCACAGACTGAGATAGAGCGGATCAGATTTGCTCAAAATATCAGGGTTTTCTGGTTTGGTTTTTAACCTATTACCAATTCTCTCCCTGCCCGTCACCATGTGCATCCCTCGCACAACGGGGACGGTTGCTTGGCATGGACACGGGCAGGAGCTGGTGTGATCACACACCAGCGTGATGCAGAGGGCTTTGGCTCAGCTCATCTGAAGAGGGAGAAGAGTCCCAGCACTGTCAGACATCTGTAATCCTGGACGCGTAGGAGTAGACATTTCTGTTTAATTCACATGTCTTAGCTAACATTGACATTTTCACGGTTCAACCACCCATTTATTCACTGTAGCCTTTTAAGGGCAACCTCTTCAGGACAGCTCCTTTCTAATGACAGAGCAGGCTGCTTTGTTTCTTTTTTGTTCATCTTGAGGATGAACACACACAGGATCTTTTCCAGTCCAAACCATTGCTCCTCCACATCAGAAACACCAGCAACACTTGCATTAATATGAAAGGAAAACAGGGTGCTGATATACCACACTGGAGTTTGGGAGCGTCACCCACTCCTGCTAGATCTAAACTCCTTTTGAACTGAAGAGTTTCTACCCTTCTGGCTAGAAATAAAAATATGTCTCTGATTTGATACTTTCCAGCAAGTTATTTCAAAGCACTTGAAGAAAACCCAGAGAAAATAAAGGGTGCTGTCTTACATATCCCAGTGCCACACTGTCCAAAAATAAACGCAGGAAACTACTGGAACTAGCATGATGCAAGCCAGCCCCCACCCTGACATCATTTCACGGCCTGCCCTGCCAGCACTTAGATCCCAATCTTAATGGTCTGGGAGGCAAGGCTAGACCCTAAAAACCCCAAAGGGCAAGAGGAAGTTGACCCGGTTTGCATCCATATACTTGAGTCAAGGGAAGAAGAAAAAAACCCCAGATACATACTTACAGAATGCAGAGCTAAAGAGCCATCAAACAAGGAATCTCTTCAGTCAGATCAAAAGCAACCCAGGTCTTCTTGTCTCCACAGGTGAGCTAACACTAACGTTTCCCAGGAAGTACAAGCACTGCCTTACCCCTTGACAGAGATGTCATGCTGCCTGGTAGAACTCATACCTACCACAAACCTAAGATTAATCTCATGTGAAACAATTATATTAAGTGGTTTTTTTGTACCTAAAACATGCCAAACTCTTAGCAGCAGCAGCAAAAGGTTTATTCTTTGTATCCACAGAAAGACTCCCATTATCTTAGCAGAGACCAAGAAGAATTAGAGCCCATCACCACCACAGTACAGGTCAACTGTTCTAACACAACATCTTCTGCTTTAAAACATTACTGGTCAACTGCTTACATAAGGCTTAATACCAGACTTTGGCCTAATAAACTGGAGACAACCAATTTGACTGATGTGACAGAAACCTGCAAGTTATCTTCTATTTTCCAAATCTCTTTAAGCCACTAAATATATATATATATAATTCACGTGTGGACAAGGAGTAACATTTGTTCTTCTTATTACCTTAAATGAGAAGTGGTCCTTCTCTGTTGCAGTGAATCAAGCAGGAATTAACCCAGACATGCTGCAGACTTTTTAAAGCTAAAGCATAGCCAAAGAGCTGGAACCGACCTGTTCCCATCACTTTATTATCATTATTCTCTATTTATTTTTTCAAATTTCCTCCTTCAAAGCTGTTATCTTGGAAACAGAGTGATGCATATGTGCAAAGTAGCATCCGACCCCAGTGGGAACAGTGGCTCCCCATCCCTTCCACCCACCAAGCACATTCACGTGCACCCAACAGCAGGTGCTGACAGATTTACAGTCACCCCGACTGTGCTAACCCCAGACCCATCTGGTGGGGACAGCCCAGTGCAGGGACACATGGGCTAGCTGGACCCCAGCCAAGGGAGCTGTAGGTGTAGTTGAGATAGACAAGGCTAGCGTTGTCCCGAGCAGCAGCAACTGGAGGCTCATTCCTTAAGGACAAGAGGGACTAGGTGGCACCCAGACCTAACAAGGTCCTCGTTGCTCCCTGCAGTCTTGCTGGCTCAGGTCTTTCTGCACACACTCCCCTGGGACATGCTTTTAGGAGCACCACTCAAAAGGAGTGCAAGGAGATCACAAGCTTCTGCCCCTTCTGCACCTTGGTGCGTTCACCAGGAGCAGAGCTTTCCTTTAGAAGGAGGTAACCTACTCACCCAACCAGAGAAAGACATGAAAACGAATTTTGATTTTGTAAAGGAACCAAAACCATGCAGTGTCAAATCAGAGCCTAGTTTGATTACCACTTTAGCAAAAACGCACTGTTAAGGGAGGAGAGGAAGTGAGTGCTCCTAAGTCCATCTCCCACTCTCTGCAACAGTCAGCTGCATTGTTCCAGGGCACCACCATGACAGTGGATGAACCCGGGCCAACCACATGTAAATAATGGCAACAAGTGAGATGAGCTCAATGCAAAGAACAGAAAAAGAAAACCCAAACAGATTAAAATTACTCGTCCGAAGCCTCACAGCAAGTTTATTGTGTGTGCTTAGTCACAGAGTGGGAAAATAGCTGTCACACAGCCTTGTCCAGAGCTCCCCTGGCCCTGAGACTGTCCTGGTACCTAGGGAGAGAGCTATCCCTCTAGCCAAATTAGCCCCGTTCTGCACCACAGGGGAGAGAGACTTACTTCTCCCATATTCCCCACCCTCTCTTCCCCTTCCTTCAAGCTCTAAAATGCTGCTGTACAGAACCAGCGCAGAGACCACCCTCTGGAGGGACACATGCTCCTGGGCAACCAACATCTTTCAAAGCAGGGGACGATACACCAAAACCAACCTCCAGCAAACAGAGATGCTTTCAGGCATGAGGTTCCCTTCATCATAGCTATTAATTGAAGCAAGCAGCTTCCTGTACTGAAAAGTCACAAGGCATTTAACAACAACGAAAATCCCATGTCTTCACTACAGAAGCTACAAGAGTACAGAGCATTGATTGGCCACCCCACGCAGAGACCACAAGCACCCTGGGACTTTCCAGCTGCAGAAATAACAGCACTGATCTCTTCCATGCCTCCTGCCCACAGCAGTCCCCTGTTCAGCCTCCACTCAGGGTGCATTAAGAGGCCACCAGTCCTGGCTGTGCCAAACCCAACGGCGCTGGTGCACCTATGAGCTCTACCGCCATAACCATCAACATTCGCTGGATGAAGAGCAGGTGCAAGGCCTGCCAGCTGAAGCAAGTGCAACGCTTGAGACAGCACCTTTATCCAGCCTCCTCTCAACAGGACTCTTTACCACCTCTGACTTTTAGGTGAAGAGGGGAGAGGTGACATCTGCGATATCTGCCACTGTTCTTGAAGTTCCAGCTTACCAAACATCTTATGATAACAAGAACCTCTAAAAAAGTTCAACTTTTACAGTACAGAGGTGTTTTAAAAACACTGAACACAGATAAGGGTAGGTACCTAGAAACAAAGCTCCAGGCAGGCAACTGCTCGCAAAAATCCAGGTCAGCCTTGGGATTTCAGTAGCCAGCGCTCTTCCAGGCCCACCTGAGACTTCCCAACAACGCCAGGGCTCCATGCATGATCTTACCTTATGCGCAAAGGGACAATGCATTAGGTCATCTTCAGAGATTACCATAATCTATGTCTTTGAACAGCATGCCTTCTATAGCCCTGCAAGCCCACACTGAATATTTGAAAAATATTCCCCTCCCGGTTGGCTAGTAATGTTTGTCTGGTTTGCATGTTTAAGACTGTGTGCACGCTGCTCCTATTTATGGCCCTTCTTCACTTCAGAGTTGCTTGCATAAACAAAAGAGCTAATTATAATGTAGCTTCTCACCAAGTAAAGAAAAAGTCACAGCCTAAAGACAAGTGGTTGATCCCCCACTTCAAACGCATCATAAAGCCAAGGTAATTCACTAAACACTTTTGTGCTCCAAAGTGTAGTAAAAACATCAGCTCCTGCGTCGGCAGGAACACACCCCACGTATAGATCTAAAAAAAGAGAAGTCCATTTGTATTAGTTAACATCCAGACACCACTCAAACGCAGCGACTCTTCCACTCTCAGCCTCTCGAAAAGGCTGTGCTCGCCTTGAGAATAAAAAGTCAGAAGACACACCAGCAAGCAACTCTGCTAAAGATTTTAGAGTATCTCACCTCTAGCAGGATAAGGGTAAGGGCAGCACATGAAGCATTCAGCTAATTATAACGCAATATCTACCTACCAGGAACACTGCAGGGGATGTCTACCCTGTTTAAACAGAACTGGAGCCACATTTTTCTTTACAAGCATCAGAGATACTTGCTAATGTAACAGGTTGCTTCTTGACTCCTAGTTTGGTTTCCAAAGTTATGAGAAACTAGAGAGCTAAAAAAAAAAAAACTGAAGTCAATAAATCTTTCTGCTCCTCTATTTCCAAGGCAGTGTCATTGCTCTCTTCCCCACCAAGGACAGTTAAAATGTGACAGGCACTGTGCAAGCCAGCACTTCAAACTCTCAGATGCCATCACCTGGGAGGAAATGCTACACTTTCCATTCCTGTTGGCTAGGCAGAAGCATCCCCTCGAAGTACAGAAAAAACTGTGGTCCTCAACCACACTGTCACTCCAATTTCTCTATATGCAAAAGGTATAGACACATACAACCAATTTTCAAGTTTTGTGGCCAATAAGATTACCTGTTTCACCTCTTAAAGCTCCAGCAATCTGAGTCTGAAAACAAAAAGTGAAATCTCAGCCCTAACAGAGCCAGCAGAAGTTTTTTCCCCCTGCAGTGACTGATGGGGCCAGATTTCCTCTGCAGCAGAGGGAACACACTTCAGCGCTAAACATGCTGGACACTTCACACGCATTACTTAACACTTAAAAATACACACTTCCCTATTACAACCATGACCTAACGATTATTCAGTGGAGATCTCTGGTGGAAATGAGTGCCAGGCACGTGCTTTGGTGGTCAGCTGGATTTCTTGACCATTGTGTCAAGCTTGACTCTCAAATACACTTGTGCAGTGTAATCCAGTTAGGGTTTAAACTAACACCAACACTGTTAAATTATGTATTTAATAATTGATAAGGTATTTGCAACAAGTTATGACCAGATCAGCTGTTCCGAAGGCAGCTGATCACAGTATGTTACACAAACACGGGATAACGTGAACTAGGTACTTATTCCTTTTATAGGTGTCTCGGTCCCTCTGTAGTTGTTTCAGCCTCGCTGATACGCGACTTCGGTGTGGTAAGAGATCTGAGGCTATTCTTAGACCGTGGCAGAAAGCATGAAGTGGTTTGCTGGCAGAACTTACACTGCCTGCTATAATGAAAGCAAGTCGCTTCATTTATTTCCCTGTCAGATGAGCAATGAGAAAACTCAAAGCCAGAGCATAAATAAGCTCCTCAGACCAGGAACAAGAACAGAGAAGCCACCAGTTTGCTATCACCACCAGCGGGTTCCTCCCCATCCCCCTCGCACCAGTCCAACCATCAGCTTACAGCACACAGTGGAAAACAATATAGATTATTTGCCAAATTACATTTTGCACTTCTGCCTCTGAATTTGGCTTTTCCCTGCAGTCAGGCACAGAAGCCTTTAAAAGCTGAACGCAAGACTTCACTGGGTTTACAAGGCTCCCGCTGCTGGGGCTCGAAGGCCGAGGAGGAAGGGCAGGATAAAAACAACACTGCTAGACACCAGCCAGGGAGACAAAGGCAGCTCCTCTTGTGTTAAAAGCTGTTGAAATGCGTGGGCACAGATGCTTTAATTTCTCATTTTTGTTTTATTTGTACATTTAATTTAACTTGAAAAAGAGAAGCTCAACTCCAAACCTAAACATTTCATTCCTGGTAAAATAATACTTTTCATCTGAACGAATTTTCCACTTCCTCTTTTTAGGTCCTGGTAGCAAACTCAAGCACACAAACCCCCAAGACTCCAGGCCACTTTAATTACGAGTTGAGGTGCTCGGGGAAGGCAGGGATACGTTGCCGCTGGGTTTGAAGGGGGGAAAGGGGCACAACCGCACCAAGGAGGGCCAGGGCTGCTGAGCCAGCCGGGAGCTGCACCGCCACGCTCTCCCTCCCCAAATCCAGCGACAGCTGCCCCACTGGCCTCAAGCAGCAGGGACACTGGGCTCACATCACCGATTTTTCCTTCTCTCTTTCCCAATGCTAAGCAAAAAAAAAAAAAAAAAAATTAAGAAAACTAGACCCTTCCAAAAAGGAGTTCAGAAAAGCAAAACCCACAGAAAATTTCCAGGTTGTTTTCTGGGAAAAACTTAAAAAAAAAAAAAAAAAAATTAAGAAAAAATAGTGAAAACGCATCAGGAGGCTTTAGGTTTCAGTAACCATGTAATACCACGGTCTAGTACGAAGAGGCGTGGGTGCAGGCGGGAAACATGACTTCTTATTTTATATACAGACAGAGCAGAAGCTTCAGCCCTGAGAGCTTTGGCTGCTACGGCCCCTGTAGCAGCACTGTCAAGTTCGTGATTGTTTGTTGATTTATTTATTTAAATAGAGAGTTCATGCCTGTCTCAAGTGCTGCTGTGCCTTGTGAACAAATAGGCAAATCTTTGCTTCTAAAGAGCTTAAATCGAAATTATGCAAATGCTCCATGTTAAAGGAAGCAGCAAAGAGAGATATGAATAGGAAGGGAGGAACAGAGGTCTTAAAATCACCCCCCACACCCCTCCCCCATACCATGGCATACATAAAAACCCCAACGCTCTCATCATAGCACTAGTTTATATATTGGTCTGCTACATTAAAAATAAATCAGGCCACCTCTTCTTATCTTGAGTCCAGTAAGGCTCCCCATACATACAGCCTGGTCTTTAGAAACAGCACAGAGTTTCTCTGCTGCTTAAAAAGACTGCGGCACCTAAAACCTAAATGCACAGAGGGCCACGTCGCTACCCCAGCACGCTGTAAGCCAAGGCTGTAACTCAACCCTCGGCTTCGCTGATCAGATTCGCCCCACAACACGACACCACGCCACAAAAACAGCAACAGGGCCACGGGCTGACAGGCAGCACCAAACATGGAGAAGGTGGCACCAGATCAGGAGGACATAAACTTGGACAGCCAGGCTAGCAACCAGTGTTTGCAAACACAACACAGGGGATCAGATGGGCCGGCTATAAATTAGGACCGGATTGCAGAGAGCAAGAGAAATCGCTCGAAATAACAAATGGAGGCAAGGGGGGATCGCCAGCTACCCCTCGTTTCATCTCGGCGCCTGAATCCAGGGGCGGACACATACCAGCTCCAGGGCTGCTGAAGCAGGATGGAAAAAACGCCATCTGACAAGAGAAACTCAGTAGCGAGCACTTCCAGCACCACTCCTCCAGCTCAGAAACTTAACCACAGCCTTCCTAAATGCTGCTTTATCCTACGCTCAGCAACATTTGACCCCAGACTGAACCCCGCTTCAAAGGGAGAGAGGGGAGTTAAGGTGATGAGGGTTGCCTCTCACTACATCCTTCCCCAGGTGAGGTCTGCTTTGGTCCAGCCCATCACAACATCCAAAAAGCAAATGATTTGGGTTTCCTCTGTCTTCTAGCATGATTCCAGACCTGCTGGCAGAACAAATTCAGGATGAGATTTCTGCTAGGCAGGTCTTCAAGGTAGATCCTAACATTTCTCAGTGGCTGAAAACCAAAAATGGCCCAAGCAATCCCACAAGCACTCAGTTAAACCCAGCACCGCAGCCAGGGGTGGCAACCAGCCTTGGAGAGTGGGAAAAGGGGCTGCTCAGCTACAGCTCTGCAGCTCCACCTCAGCCAGGACCTTACTTCAGCTACTGAAAAACTGCCAGTTTGAGGTCCACAGAAGCTTCAGCGTTTTCAGAGAAACAGAGGAAAAACACCTTCAGCTTTCACTTCTCTAAGGATAGGAAGGCTCACAGTCTACAACCATGCATCTAGTTGTACGGGCTGTACAACAGAATGATTAACACCAGAAATTCAGGACTTCAGCTGTAACTTTAATCAGCAAAACACCTCCTCTCCCTCTTTTACTGATGAAGGGCACCATCATGACCTGAAAGACTCAAAAGCATACTGGGAACCTGTAGCAAGTATCAAGCAAGTCCAGCATGAGCATACATTTGCTGGAAGCAAGTTCAGTGCAACTTTAAGCTTCCACAAGATACACCCACAGAGGAGCATCTCACTCCTGTAGAGCTACGAAACTAAACAGGGGAAAGGGGATAAACTACCAGCCCAATCCATTCTCCTGCCACACTGTGCAGAATAGAAGTTGTGAGCTGTATGGAAAAATTAAATGAATTAAACACATACAGTATGAGCTAAGCAACAAATCCTTCCATGGTCTCTCAGTGCCACAGCCAGTGTCTGCCAACCATGCCTCTGAATGGCATAAACACCCAGGGGAAAGGAGATTTGATCTAGAAGGCAGCACTGTTATAAATAGAAGCTACAGAATAAAGTTAAGGAAGGGAAGTGTCCTTGGATGCTGCCTGGGGCTTGCTTCCCCCAACGCATTAAGGGATAGACCAAACAGCACATTCAAACAGGACTCCTTACAGGAAAACCATACACAAATATAAGCATGCAATACACGTAAACACAACACTTTCAGATCGCTTTTTAGATTAAGTATCTCCCTCTGTCCGTTATTCTGACCCCACACCACCAAAACAAGACTTGATTGCTCCTCAAGTTTTGCTGACTGGTCCATGATGCAATACCTCAGACCAAGTGGCCTCCCTCATCTTCCCTCCTCCCTTCTACTCTCCCACTGCCCATCTCCAGCACTGACGAGTTCAGTTTTATATGGACTAAAATAAAGCTTCTAAGTAAAGGTCAGTCTGACCAGCTAAAGGAGTACACCCTCCTGGACCTCTGCTCCTTGGGCTATAAATACTCAGACCAAGCACAGGGGGAAATTCTTTGTCTGCACAGACAGACACCAGGAAGCACGTTTCCTCCTCTTTCCAGTTCCCACCCCCTCCACTACTCAAGGACAAGAGTCAGAGAAAAGCAAGCATCTCCCTGCCATCAGCTCCAGGATTTGTCCACGGAAGGCACTTTTGCTTTACTGCTGGTGACTTGCGGCACAAGGGCCTTCCTAGAGATTAACAGATGCTTTTAAAGTTCAACCATCAGCAAGGCTGACACCTGAGTGCGCATGCTGCAAAGCAAACCACAAGACCACGTAGGCAAAGAGGAAGATTACCTTTTAGGACTAGGGGTTCCTTGCCTTCTCGCTTGAGTGACTCCAGCACTATGTGGAGCGGCTGGGAAGGCATTACTCTGCTTGGCTCATTGGTATTCTCATCATAAACTATGATTTCTTTGGAAAAGATCCTCTTGAAGGAGTCCTTGCCTTCCCGGCAGGAGATCAAGTCCAAGACGGTGATCTTGCCCTGCTGGAGCCTTCTCCGGCTGATCTTGTCAGAACAGTTAATGTGGACAGCCCCTTGAATGTGGCTCTTATTATACTCCATGAACGGCCTGCAGTCAATGATGACAGGCCCTTGGTTCTGTTGGTGGCTCTTGCTGCATTTGGTCATCTTCTTCGCCAGATCATTGGGGTAAATGATTTTGATGCTAGCGAGCTGCTTGGTGGTGCCCGAGACTGGGCTCCCCACTCCACCCAGTGGGCTCAGGCTGCCGGCGTTCTCATTGCTGTTGACCATTTGGTTGGCAGGGCAGGCAGTGGAGGCTCCGACGTTGGCGCTGCTGGTGCTCGCTTGAGTTTGGGCCTGAGTGTCCTTGTCGTACGTTGCCACAGTGCAGCAACTGGCACTGCTGCATCCACAACTCAGGGAGCGTGCAGAGCCGTTAGATGAGGGCATATACGTAAGATTAGCAGTCTTTAGGGACACGACAGCTGCGCCAAGCAGACTGGAGTGGCTCTCAGCAGTAGAAGAGGCAGATTCAAGGTAACTAGAGTCTAAACAAAGGTTGAGATCCTGAGGTCTCACTGGCCTTGAAAGTGCCACTACTACCCTGTCGTCTAAAGGAGAAGGAGGCATGAGGAGGCTGAGCACTGGCAAGTTAAGAAGAACTCAAGATCACCCTGCAAAGAAAAAAAGGGAGGGTGAACAGGAAGAAGAAAAAAAGTGATGAAAACAGACAATGAAATCACACAAGCCTACAGATACAGCGATTTACTTTGCCGACACCCATTATTCATGGGTAACAACCTAAAAACCCCTTCTGACAGTTGTCAGCTCACAGTAGTTGCTAACAAACCTTTTCCAGTCCTGCAGCAAATCCTTCAGCTATCTGCATGTGTGCACATGGCACGCAGAACACAGGCAACTAGCCTAGACCGGGCAGCTACACCCAGGAGGAGGCATTTGTCTACACGCAGATGGTGCTGAGCTATTCTGAAACCCCGGGCTGCAAGGCATGCAACTGATAACGACGGAGAGACACGTTCTCTTGTTCCCATTGCTTACTGCGAGGGAAGCAGCTACTGGGCTGACTCTACTACCGGGAGGCACACACGGGAGCTGAATGTGTCAGTGCTGATAGGCAACTTTTCCAGCAAGCTGGAATAAAATCAGCTTGTGAATAAATGTTTGGAGGTATTTACACACTCGAACACATAAAGCTAAACAAAAGTGACCCAGGAGAAAACAGGAAAACTCGGTTCTGGATATCTTTACAAAAAGCAAGCATGTGCCTTGCTCTTTCATCTCCCCCCTAGAGAGGTGAGGTTAAGCCAGCCTCAGTTAAGCCCCCAGCTCCAGGCACCGGAAGGGTGCTGTGCTCCAAGGTACAAGCTCCCTCCTCCCCAGCACATTTCATAGCTTCTAGAAAGCGGGGTCCCCTTTGCCAAGGTCACAGCCTGCCCAATTTTCGCCTTGCCATGCGTTAAGAGTCAGCACGCAGGACCGGTGCGGTTCCCTTTCCACGCGGGAAGGAAAGACAACAACAAGAGCAAACCAACTCAAGCAAGCCCAGGCAGTGCCCCCCCTTCAAGCTCCCTCCTCCCCAGCACATTTCATAGCTTCTAGAAAGCGGGGTCCCCTTTGCCAAGGTCACAGCCTGCCCAATTTTCGCCTTGCCATGCGTTAAGAGTCAGCACGCAGGACCGGTGCGGTTCCCTTTCCACGCGGGAAGGAAAGACAACAACAAGAGCAAACCAACTCAAGCAAGCCCAGGCAGTGCCCCCCCTTCCCCAGCAACTTCGGGAGCAGCCGCGGCTCTC
>NW_010413338.1:0-209 GCF_000710305.1 Buceros rhinoceros silvestris | reverse complement strand
GCCCGGCCAGTCCCCCCCCTCCCCCAGCAACTGCGGGAGCAGCCGCGGCTCTCGCTGGAAACCACATCCCCGCAGCAACTTCAACTTCACCAAACCCCCAAAAGCGGGCGAGTGCCGGCAACACCGATTCGCCTCCCCATCCCGCTCTGCACCGGGCCCGCTGATAAGGGGCACGGCGATGCCCCATCCCGAACAGCCAGCCCTCCTCC